>NW_028245644.1:0-90577 GCF_964263255.1 Lissotriton vulgaris
TCAGATTTGGAGGTGTTGAGTTGCTGGCTCTGCTCCAGGTGTGTCATGAGCTGATTGTTGATGATCTGCTGGATTCGGGTGGCAGGGCGATGCTGGTGATGTTAGATCTGTCGGCGGCCTTCGACACCGTCCCCCATGAGGGTCTTCTTGCAAGACTCTCAGAGATTGGTCTCCGGGGGACGGTGCTCCAGTGGTTTCGTTCATTCCTGGCAGGTCGTCGACAAACGGTCTGGGCTTCTGCTTGCTCCGCCGAGATGTCGCCATTGGGTGTTGGAGTTCCTCAGGGCTCAGTATTGAGCCCAACTCTTTTTAACATCTTCATGACCCCTCTGGCGGCTCTGGCGGAGTCTTTCGGGGCTCAGATCGTTTCCTACGCCAATGACACCCAGCTCCTCTTCACCTGTGAGAGGGGTGCGGATTTCGATGGAGGTAGGATCCAGGGTTGCCTTGAGGCTGTGTTTCAGTGGTTCCAACATAACAGCCTCAAGTGCAACTCGGATAAATCCAAGGTCCTCTTTTTCGGGTGCGTTTCGGATCCGGACTGGAAAGTGTGGTGGCCTGAGAACATGTTTCCACCAGCAAGTTCATCCCAGGTGGCAAAAAACCTTGGGATTAAGATCGACAATGGCCTCAAACTGCGCTCACAGGTAATCGGTCTCACTGGCACCTGCTTTGGCCTGCTCCGGATGCTGCGTAAGTTTCTCCCCCTGTTATCGGAGGAACACAGGAAGATCACGGTGCAGGCGATCATAGGCTCGAGAATTGACTACTCTAACATTCTGTATCTCGGCCTGCCAGAATACCTGCTTCAACGGTTACAGGTGGTCCAGAATTCGGCAGCACGGGCCATCTTTGGATTATCTCGCCGTGCCAGAGCCTCGGGCCTCCTGGAAGCACTGCACTGGCTTCCTGTCCGGAAGCGGATAATTTTTAAGACCCTTACTCTGGCACACAAAGCCTTGCACGCCTCCGGAGCGAAATACCTCCAAAAAAGGCTGACCTTCTACGATCCAACCAGGTCGTTGAGGTCAGAATCCCTGTTTCTTGCGGCGGTGCCTCGTGTGAAGAGAGCACGTATTGGAGGCCGCTCTTTTAAATTATTGGCGCCCCAGTGGTGGAATAAGCTGCCTGTGGCCCTGCGCAGCACTCCAAACCTGTTGGCCTTTAGGAAGGGGCTCAAAACCTGGCTTTTTACCTCTTAGTTTTCTGGCCTTGTCTGCTTCCCTTTTCTGTGCCTTTTTCTGTTCTTCCTGTTATGTTATGAGTTTGGTGCGCAAATCAAAGCGTCGGGACACTCTTCCGAGTAGCCGTACGCTATATAAAACCCCGGTATAACATAACATAACATCTTTTCCAGTACCTTCTTGGAAATGAGAGCTGGGAGATTGGGCAGTGGTTTGTCGGCAGAGGGATTTTTGAGTAGTGGTCTGGTTACGGCATGTTTTCATGTATCGGGAAATGTTGTGATGGTACTAGAGGTGTTGAGTAGGGTGGTGAGATCCTAGCTGATCCTTCTGTTTCTGGGGTTGAATATGTAGGGATTAGCATTTACAAAACCTTATTTTACTCACACAAAACTATTGAAATTCACATATATAGTTAGTTGCACTAACTATATATCTCGCACCCGCAATCCACTGCTGATGATGTCACATATTACATCATTCATGACATGGTCAGTGACATCACTGATGACATCACTGATGACAACTCAAATGACATCACTGACAACATCACTGATGACATCATTCATGTGATAATACGATGAACCTCTTCAGACTCTAATATAACTTTAGATACACTCAGTGTAAACAGACACTCACAGATTGTCACTCATCCATGGAGTTACTCATACACCTAGTCAGTCATGCAAAGAATCAATCACACCTCCATGTAATCAACTATACAGTAATACACACCTTACTTATTCAAACATATTCTAACACATATTTACTCTCTTATACAATCACTGATACAAGTTTTCAATGATCCATGCAGCCACTCACACATTCACTGGCTCCTATACACAGTAATTTATATATGTCAACTCTCACATGTACTGTGTTTTACATATGTACTTACTTTGACATGTAGCACTGAGATATCCATTCACTCGCCAATACACTCATGCACACAGTCAACCACCCATACAGCTGTTTCCACTTGCAGTTTTGAGCCCATACATCTAGTGAATCAACTGTTCACACATCTATGCACAGAGTCACACACCTCCCAGCCACCCACACACACACTCACTCTCCCATACAAATACTTGGGCAACCAATCAATAACCCATTTAGTTAATCATATAGCTACTGATCAACACATGCAGCAGTTTACAGAACAACAGATATAATGATGCACAAATTAAGACAGTTTAGTCACTAACCCATGCTCTCAGTGAGACACATTTAATCACTCTCTCATACAGTCAGTCATGCACCTACTAAATCCTTCATCCAGACACTTATACATCCACTCATTCTTCAATATGTAAGACATATTTTAACTTTACAGAAACATACAGTCACTGGATGTTGTCATCAGTGATGTCATCAGTGATGTCATTTGAGATGTCATCCAGTGACTGTATGTATAATACATACTATACTATATATTATATATATATATATATTATTATACTATATTGGTACCAATGAAGAGTCTAAAATTCAATGTACACCGTCTCCTCTGTAGATATTTTGTATGTTCTAATATGGGTTATTTAAATTTATATTATGAATTATTTATAGTGATGTTGTCAGTGATGTCATTTGAGTTGTCATCAGTGATGTCATCAGTGATGTCACTGACCATGTCATGAACGATGTAATATGTGACATCATCAGCAGTGGATTGCGGGTGCGCGATATATAGTTAGTGCAACTAACTATATATGCGAATTTCAATGGTTTTGTGTGAGTAAAATAAGGTTTTGTAAATGCTAATCCCTAACTATATGTGGTCTATAACCTATGGTTTTTTCAGTGAATTTTCAAGGTTTTGTAAATGCTAATTCCTAACTATATATGGTCTATAACCTATGGTTTTTTCAGTGAATTTCAATGGTTTTTTAATAGCAAATATCAAAAGCTGTAAAATGTATTCTTCTTTTAAAGGAAAAATATATTTTATATCTTTTTAATATAATTTTTTTATGCATCTGCCAAACCCTGACCTCTTAATAGTGCACTGTGGTGGAAATGATTTTGGCACTATGACTGGGGTTGGTCTGGAAATGCTTTTAAAGGACACCTTTCATCAATTGATGACACTTTTTCCCCAAACTGCCTTGGTATATTGCAATATATGCCAAAGACAGAAATGGAACTGTTCCAAACAATTTTGTCCACAATTTGAGAAAGCACGGAAACATGTGAATACATCTCTTTCTGCTTACATGAGAGACTTTAGAATGGGTTTAATATACAACAATAACTTGCGTTACAACATGCAAGACATCTACAGAGGAGATGGTGTGCACTTCTCCGATGAGGGGAATAGAATATTCCTCCTGAATTTAAAACTGTGCATTGGAACCTACTTGTAGGTACCTAAATTAGCCACAGAACCCAATAGCTCTTTTCAGAGCTACCCTACCTCTGATCATTCAAAACGTTTGTCTTTTTCTAACTTTTTTCACTATTTTTCACCAAAGTACGCTCCCCGGTTCGCTTACCGGTGCGCATACCGGGCGCTCCCCAAGCAATTTTTTATTTTTTTTTGCCTATATGAGCGTCCTAAGCCCCCCTCAGAAAACCAAAAGGGTCAGGAAGTGTCTACCGTGCCCCCTTCTACCCATTCCGAACATTGTTTCCCCTCCATCTTGTGTCTCAATTCTACCGATACACAAAATGGAGGACTCCCGTAACGCTGCCAGTACGCGTACCGGGGCGCGCACCGGTGAGCGCTCGCTAACAAAAGGTGGGAAAGTAATTTACAGAAAAACCACTGGAGACACTTTCATCAAATATAGAATAGGCCCTACTACAGAGCAGTCCCTACCATTTACCCAAATTTGATGGAATTCCATTGAGAAAATTATGCTGTAGGCCTGACTAAATATCCTGAGGTAAATTACATGACAAAAACACATATGAAGTGTTAGAATTGACAACCAATTAAAATGTTACTTTCATTTTCTACTATTATTTCAAGACATTTGATTGGTTATGTACCTGAATATATATAAAGAAAGAGAGAGAAACACAGCCATTTTGACTACTACTTCCTGAAGTACATATCAAGAGCATTTTCACTGACAACTTTAACTTCTTTTTCAAAGGTAAGATATAATTTAAAAAATTTGAAAGGAGAACTATGTTATGCACTTTAAATTAATTTAGGAAAACGTTTTCAGATAGTTACATACTGTCCCTCTATAAGAGTTAGTCATTGAGAAAGACTGAGGGGCATATTACCAACAACTATCGATAATTATCGAAATTATCACCGCACATCGGCGATTTTTATCGCAGATAAACCTTGCTATTAACAAGGTTTATCGCAAATGCAATAAAAAACGGCCGAAATGCATGAATATCGCGGAAAAGTCAGCGATATTCATGCATTATCGAGCAAATGCTCTTAGCCATGTTATCCACCTCCCATTGGATAACATGGCTAAGAACTGCTCAGGGCAGGTGTTAGCTTTTGGAGATATTCCCGCTTAGCGCGAATATCTCCAAAAGTTGGTAATAGGAGATAGCGATGTTAGCGACTGTTTTCAGTCTCTAACATCTTGGCACGCCCACTTTGCATCTCATTAGTGATAAATATCACTGACATGCAAAGTGGGGCCCAAGATGGTCGCTATCTCCTACTAGCTGTCGCTAACTGGTGTTAGCGACAGCTTGGTAATAGGGAGATAATTTTATCTCTGCTTTCTTGGCTTTTAAAGCCAAAAAAGCGGAGATAAACCCCCTTGATAATATGCCCCTTAATTATTTAAATTATTGATTGAGTTAGGCTTCTGTGGTATAATTATGAATTTACTTAGGCTTCATCACAGGCACTTTTTAATAGTTCTACTTCCTGCCTGAAACCATGCACTGCCCAAAGATAACTTCACTGTTAAAAACTCACAAGTACCTGTCTGAACTTAAACCCAACAGTGCCCTATCTCCACTGATATATTTATTTTTTATGCAATATACGGCAAGAAAATGGAAGCACAGCAAAAAGACAATATAATTTAATTTCAAATTAAGATTGAAAACTATCCTAACGAAGAAAAAGAAGAAGTAGACTTTATGGATGAAACAGTAGACCAAGAATTAATCAAATGTGCTGAAGAATGTGATTCTTGGAATGAAAAGGAGGACATACCTGATGATTTAATGTTACAAATTCTCTTAGATTTTGAAAAATCAGAACAATACATTTAAATTTTAAAAGTTAAAATTGTTTAAGACATTATTCTTTTTAATATGAAAATTATGAAATAGTACCCAAAAAGATAAAATATAAAGTGAGACTTAAAATATACTGTGCAACTTTTTTGTTTTACATAGTAAGTTTGCTCATAGTTACTTCCTTTCTCCCACTATATTAACTCCAATGTGTATTTAACATCTCTTTATCATCTCCTGCCTCCATGTTCTTTCTGCTTTCCTGACAGACTATGCTATGAATTCCATATACCACAATAACTTCTGAAACAACATGCAAGATATCTACAAAGGAGATGGTGTATATTTATTTTTAGACTCTGCATTGGTATCTACATGTTGGTACTTAAATAAAAAAATAAATAAAAAAAAACACAACAAAAAGAACAATGAATAAACATACAATATTTGAAAATTCTTTCATTCTTTTTTTCCTATATTACGCTCCCCCGACCGCTTCCCGGTGCACGTACCGGGCGCTCCCCCCGCAAAAAAAACGATGATAAAAATTATTATTTTTTGCCCCTCGGGGCCCTTTTAAAGCCCCCTCATCAAACCTAGGGGGTCAGGGAGGATGTACTCTGCCCCCTTATGCTCATTTCCCTCTTTGTTTTTGCCACCTCTTGTGTCTCGATCCTACTGAGACACAACATGGCGGCCGCTCCGGACTGTTTAGAATGTTCAGAGTCACCGGGGAGCCAATCCGCTTCTCCTCGCGAAGTTCCGTTACGCGTCAGGTACGCGAACCGGTGCGCTAACCGGGACATTTTTTTTAACGTAAATTTCTCAAAATCCACTGGAGCACATATCTTGAGACCTAGCAAAGGCACATCGGGCTACCAGTCCCTACAATTTTGTCAAGTTTCATAGAAATCCATTCAGCCGTTCGAGCTAAAAGTGAGTCCAACCGCCCTATGGAAAACTCAACGTTAAAAACACGTTTTTCTCAGCCCCTGCTTCACGAAACCCCCCCAAACTTTCAGGGGACGCTCAGACACAGTATGTGCCATTTTCCTGAAAATTTTAGCCAATTCCGTCCTTCAACGCCAAAGTTATTCAACATAGAATTTTCAGAAATCCCTATTCAAAAAAATCCTAACTATATATACCTACTGGCGACCGCCAGTAGGTAATATATGTATATATATATATATTTTTTTTTTAAGTCCACAATGGACACGCTATCAGCGGCAGCAAAAACACGCAAAACTAGAACAGTCCAAGGGTGTTTAATCACCTGCTACATGTTTCGGCTTCTCACAAGCCTTGTTCACGCTTGTTCACTGCTGGACGGAATTACTACAAATTTGACCAAAAGCTAGCTCTTGGTCCAGAAAGATGACTTTTGTGATAACTATATATCCACTATAACCTATGGTTTTTTCTGTAAATTTCATTGGTTTTTTAATAGCAAATATGAAAAGCTTTAAAATGTCAAGTACGTGATAGATAAAAAAAATTCGTATTTATGCACGCTGATGTGCTTTGAACGCTGCACCCCCCCCCCACCCCTCTTTTGTCTTAGTAGTACTCTCTCTTTGCAGATACTGAAGGGTAGTTAACGCAGTCCTTTACCCCCGTTGTAATCCGTCGTGCCTGCTTGTCTCTCCATTTGATTGATTGTTGTCCAAGCATTTACTGTTTTAGAATTGGTTCTCTTTGGATCATTCTCTATTTACAAACAAGCACAAAGTCGCAATACTCTGTTTAGTCTTTGCAGATAGTGAAAAATCGTGTAAAAAAATAAAAGTAATCGAGCAAAATCAGTAGGCCACTAATTGGATCTCTTTTTGACCTCGCTAAAATAGAAATATTAGGAACAACCCTTCATGAGAAATACGAAAATAGTGAGATGAACTGAGCTCCACACCATGAGGGCTGCAAGACAGCTCGGCTCCATCACCCATCCCGCACAAAATAACGACAAACCCTATGCAAATATTAAAAATATAGACAACACACCAGCAAAGAAACAGGGTAAAACATTTTATTAAAAAACTATTTACATAACGTTGGTTTATAAGATGATGTCAGTAGTGGACCGATGTGTGAATAGGTCGAAAGCAGCACAAGGCTCCAAGATCTGGATGGCAAGCTCCTGGATGTTGGGTGCCATAGTTCAGAGTTCTGAGTTTGAGCCTTTTTCAATGCCTGTGCTTTGTTGAATCAAAATGGCGGCTTGACACAAAGCTGACTCAAGCGTTGCTACTGATGCTATGCAGACCAAAACTGGTTTTCAGTTTGTACATTTTTCTAGATTTTTCAATCCAAGTTTGGTTGACTTTGTAGAACGATGGCTTCAAATTTTCAACATACGGTGTGGTGGCGCTGACTGGGAGGGGGCTCCTGCCCCCTCCCCAAGTAAGATTTTCATACGTGAAAGTACGTTAATGGTTTTGGTCCCTGAGTTGCTTCGATGTCACTGCCATTCTCAAATGGCATAAGTTCTGGATGTTGGGTGCCATAGTTAAGAGTTCTGAGCAGCGCTTGTAACACTGTCTGAAGCTTATTTCCACCTACTGCAGCTTCACTATTCTCAAAGTAAGTGAGTGTCGTTTGTGGACCTGACTGCATTAGAAAACAATGTGATATGTTACCTTCCTAAACAGCTTGACGGAGGCCCCTGAGGGGCGGTGTGATGGCCATGGACTCGGAGAAGACGCTTGGCTCCGACACCCTCCCCAAGTCTTATAGCACTGGTTTAGCCTGAGATCGCCCCCGACATAGGCGGCCGGCTCCCGGGGTCCGGCGGAACTTTTTGCCTTTTGATGACTCTTCAATTCTGAACCTTGTCCCATCCAGCTGAGTTGCGCCCACTCTTGCGGCTACAGCGTCTTGCCCACCATCCAGCTGAATTGCGCCCACTCTTGCGGTGCAGCGATAGGCGGCTGCCACAGGACTCTCAAAATGGCAGCCGGCTCTTCGGTTTTGGGCCTGGTCCACTAAAATGGCCCTGGGACACCTTTGAACTCGGACGCTTCCCTGATAGGGCTTGGGTCCCATTCTCGAAAAGCGTCCCGTCAGCCGTGAAGATTCTACAAAAGTCTTGGGGGCCTCCGACTCCCGCAGGCTTCTGGTGGGGAGCGGCTGCCATGATTGCTCGTGGAATGGCCACAACGGAGCTACGAGATGGTAGTGGTCTCATGCTGACGCCAGCTTTAGTCTGAAACATCCAGAAACACTGTAGACTACCAATTCGATCAGTTCCGGTAGCGCCCCAACATGACCCGGAAGAGAAGAACTTGCCCTCCCCTCTTTGACTGATGGTTCTTGTTGCCTGTCCCCTCTGTTGTCATTTAACAGAACTTTTTGGACTGCTGAAAGGGGTTGTGTTCCGAACGCTGGTTGGTGGAGACATTTTGACTATATTCTTGACCTACGTTGTCGCGTAATGCGTTATATGACACGCCGCGTTACCGCACCCGGAAGTGATCCGAGGCGCGGCGCGCAGCGCGTAACGTAAGCATAACAGGTCATGTGACTTGTTAATAAAACTTTTCATTGGTTCATTTTACTTTTGTTAATTTAATGATGAAAAGCTTGGTCATATGCCCTAAAAATTACGCTTTTTATTGTTTTCGAACAATATTTTTTTTTCAAACATATGTTATAATATTCCAGGCTAATGTACTTTCCCGGAAAATTTACAACTGTCTTGTAAGTAAAATATATTCCTTTTTCGAGAAAAAGGGCGTTTCTTCCTTCCATGATGGAGCCGTTGAGTAAAAGAGATTCGGCCTGCTGTCTTAGTCGCCGATACGCCTGATTATCAGATTCTTATCGATCACTTTATATTGCAGACATGAAAAACACAACTGCCCTTAAGCATTTATCTTTACTGCGTTCCTACATAGTATACCTTTTATCCGTCATGTAATTGGACTGCTTTATTTCACTTGCCTTTACTGATTCGAAAACAGTGACTAAAAGTAAAAACTTTACCAATGTAAATACTACTACCGTGTTTTGTTTTAAAAACCTTTATTGTGAAAATGTCAGTATACAAATACGGGCCTATAACCACGTGGGCCGGCCACGGAGCAAACTGAAATCGTATATGATGAGGAGACATTTACACTGTAGAAGAACGTAACGAGCGGGCCATTAGGTTGCAAGAACAAAGGTGTCTAACAGTTGCGGAATCGGTGGACGTACATTTTGTAATTAAAATACGACAGGGCCACTTACAATAACATTTTCTAGATATACATTTGCGGGCAAGGAGTTACGAGTCCCATTTATACCGGCGCCATTTTGGGCGAGGCCGGGCAGGTCCAAGATATAGTCAAAATGTCTCCACCAACCATCGGCCAGACCAGAACCCCTTTCGGCCCTTTATGCTACAAGATGGTGTCTTCCATTCAGAAAATATTGTTGGCAGCATTTTGAAAGGAAACAGAAACAGCCGTTCTCCTAGTGAGTTTCACATTGTTACATTTAGGAAGAATGTTGAAGAGTAGTATGTGGAAAATCTAAAGCCATTTTTCTACAAACTCTCAATCAGACTTGGATGGAAAAAAAAAACCTGAAGAATGTACAAACTGAAAACCAATTTTTGTCTGTATAGCATCAACAGTAACGCTTGAGTCAGCTTTGTGTCAAGCCGCCATTTTCATTCAATCAATAGCGTCCCCCTGCACACATTCAGGGACCTGGTCGTGTCTACAGATGAAACAGATTGTAGGAAAAGAAGCAGAAAGGAAAAGGAAAAAAGTTCCGCCGGACCTCGGGAGCCGGCCGCCTATGTCATGTGCCACCTTTGGCCACACCAGGGCAATAGTGAAGCTGCAGCAGGTGCAAATAAGCTTCAGACAGTCTTACAAGCACTGCTCAGAACTCTCAACTGAGGCACTCAACATCCAGGACTTGCCATTCGGATCTTGGCGCCTTGTGCTGGTTCCGACCTATTCACACATCGGTCAACTACTGACATCACCTCATAAGCCAACGGGGCACCCCACGCCGACTTTCGGCGCAGCATTGTAGGATGGCCACACCAGTGCGGCAACTTGCTGGACACAACATCGGGGCCATCCAGATCTCGGCGCGTTCGACTCACTGTACCGCAAGAGTGACCGCAACTCAGCTGGACACGCCATCTTTCGGCGCAGCATTGTAGGATGGCCACACCAGTGCGGCAATTTGCTGGACACCACCTCGGTGCCATCCGGATCTCGGCGCGTTCGAGTCACTGTACCGCAACAGTGACCGCAACTCAGCTGGACACGCCGTCTTTCGGCGCAGCATTGTAGGATGGCCACACCAGTGCGGCAATTTGCTGGACACCACCTCGTTGCCATCCGGATCTCGGCGCGTTCGAGTCACTGTACCGCAACAGTGACCGCAACTCAGCTGGACACGCCGTCTTTCGGCGCAGCATTGTAGGATGGCCACACCAGTGCGGCAATTTGCTGGACACCACCTCGGTGCCATCCGGATCTCGGCGCGTTGTGCTGCCTTCGGCCTATTCGCACATCGGTCCGCTACTGACGCCGCCTCACGTGCCAACGGATTTCCTACGCTTTTTGTAGCCCTATGCCGCATAACAGGTCATGTGACTTGTTTATAAAACTTTTCATTGGTTCATTTTACTTTTGGTTTCCTAAAGATGGAAGGCTTGGTCATATGACCTAAAAATAACACTTTTCATTGGTTTAGAACATTTTTTTTCTCCAAACGATGAAAGCCCCACCTTGTTTCTGGATCATTCAGACTGAAGCTGGCGTCAGCATGAGAGCACCACCATCTCGTGGCTCCGTCGTGGTCATTCCGCGAGCAATCATGGCAGCCGCTCCCCACCGGAAGCCTGCGGGAGTCGGGGGCCCCCAAGACTTTTGTAGAATCTTCACGGCTGAGGGGACGCTTTTCGAGAATGGAGCCCAAGCCCTAGCAGGCAAGCGTCCGAGTTCCAAGGTGTCCCAGGGCCATTTCAGTGGACCAGGCCCAAAACCGAGGAGCCGTCCGCCATTTTAAGAGCCATGTGGCAGCCGCCTATCGCTGCACTGCAAGAGTGGGAGCAACTCAACAACATGGTGAGCGAGACGCTGTAGCCGCAAGAGCGGGCGCAACTCAGCTAGATGGCCGCCACCTGGGGAGGCCCGTTCACGCCGCCTCCCCCACGCCCCCCCCCCCCGGGCCGCCGCACGCCAATTTTCGGAGCAGCATTGTAGGATACCAAAACCAGTGCGGCAGTTTACTGGACATCACCTGGGTGCCTGTCGTACATGTTGTGTCAGCCATGGGACACTGGACACAGTCCCATCAACATCTCAACGCGTTCTGCTGCCTTGGGACTATTCGCACAACAGACCGCTACTGACGAGGCCTCCCCCCGCACCACCCGGGACGCCCCACGCTGTTTTTCTGTGCTGCATTGTAGGATCCCAAAACCAGTGCGGCACCCAGGCGACATCACCTGGGTGCCGTCCAGAACTCTGCACGTTGTGCTGCCTTGGGACTATTCGCACAAAAGACAGCTTCTAACCATTGTTGCTTTTTGAGTTGAAAATTTTTTAAATGTTTTTAGTTTTTGTTCCGTTCATTATAGTTAAAAGTTAATAAAGTTTTATAATCTTACTTTGTTGGAGTGTTATCTATTTTTTTAAAAACGGGTGAATAGGGCCTTGAATCGGGTTATTGTCATGTGTGGGCTTTGGAAGTGTGCTGCTGCAGGATCGGACATTTCAAACTCAAATGCACGTTCTTTTTCTTACCTTTCCGAAGCATGGAGCGCAATAGCAGGCAGAGAAAGGGTGATGCACGTGTTGAACACTACCTGACCTGGCAAGTTGCTGGCAGTGCCCCCCCGCCCGCTCCTGAAAGAGGGCACACACACACCGCCGCCCCGAGTACTTCACAAATCTTTAAAAGACCATGCGCTTGTTCATGAGGCTTAAATGGTTTATCACCTCTTCTAGAACCCCTGCATCGACCCTCTGACGTTTCCTGGAAAAATTACCATGTAACACAATACCAAGCCCTGTCAGCTGAAACCCCCAAGGAATCGTGGGGCATATTATCAAGGGGGTTTATCTCCGCTTTTTTGGCTTTAAAAGCCATGAAAGCGGAGATAAAATTATCTCCCTATTACCAAGCTGTCGCTAACACCAGTTAGTGACAGCTAAAAGGAGATAGCGACCATCTTGGGCCCCGCTTTGCATGTCAGTGATACTTATCACTAATGACATGCAAAGTGGCGTGCCAAGATGTTAGCGACTGGAAACAGTCCCTAACATCGCTATCTCCTATTACCAACTTTTGGAGATATTCGCGCTAAGCGCGAATATCTCCAAAATCTAACACCTGCCCTGAGCAGTTCTTAGCCATGTTATCCAATGGGAGGTGGATAACATGGCTAAGAGCATTTGCTCGATAATACATGAATATCGCTGACTTTTCTGCGATAATAGCAAGGTTTATCTGCGATAAAAATCGCCGATGTGCGGCGATAATTTTTGTCTCTAAACAAGTTAGAGACAAAAATTATCGCTAGTTGTTCGTAATATGCCCCCGGGTTTTTGCTTGCAGAAATCGGGAGGCGGGAGACTAGCACTGAAATCAGTAGTCACACGCCTGAATCGGGAGGGTTGGCATGTCTGAATTCTCTACAGCTGGGGCCATAAACTACATCCGCAGGGGTAGGTGATAGCCTGGGACCAGCCTGGCATCTAAAATGGCTGCCGTGCACGACAAAATTGTGGCATTGGAAAAAAGGCAAGATGGCGCAGCCGCTGGAAGAGATGTATCAACATATATCAGCCTCCTCAGCCACCCTCAGGAAACATAGGGGATTAGGATACGTCTCCCGCACCCCCTTATACCTAGTAATTTAATTAACGAAGCACAAAATGGCGAATTCCCGTTTCGCTACCAGTTTGCGGCCCAGTTCGCGGCCCGTGAAGCGCTTCTACCGTGAAAAATCTTTTTTTTTTTTATTTTCCCCACGGGACCCTTTAATAACCCCAACAACATTCCTAGGGGGTCAAGAGGGTGATACCTTGCCCCCTTACATTAAATTCCCCCTTCGTTTTTCACCTCTTCTTCTCTCTCGATCCTACCGAGATACAAGATGGCGGCCGCTCCGGACTGTCACGCAGCAAAAAAAAAAAAAGCTCACGCACAGCCGCTGGAAGAGATGTATCAACATATATCAGCCTCCTCAGCCACCCTCAGGAAACATAGGGGATTAGGATACGTCTCCCGCACCCCCTTATACCTAGTAATTTAATTAACAAAGCACAAAATGTCGAATTCCCGTTTCGCTACCAGTTTGCGGCCCAGTTCGCGGCCCGTGAAGCGCTTCTACCGTGAAAAATCATTTTTTTTTTTATTTTCCCCACGGGACCCTTTAATAACCCCAACAACATTCCTAGGGGGTCAAGAGGGGGATACCTTGCCCCCTTTCATTAAATTCCCCCTTCGTTTTTCACCTCTTCTTCTCTCTCGATCCTACCGAGAGACAAGATGGCGGCCCCTCCGGACTGTTTAGAATGTTGACAGACACCGGAGAGCCAATCAGCTTTCTGCGCGCAAAGTTCCGAAACGCGAAAAGTAAGCGGACCGGATCGCTGCCCGGAGCGCTGTTACAGATATATATCTTGATTTAAACGTTAATTTCTCAAAATCCACTGAAGCACATATATTGAGACCTAGCAAAGGCACATCGGGCTAACAGTCCCTACAATTTTGCCAAGTTTCGTGCAAATCCATTCAGCCGTTCGAGCTAAAAGTGAGTCCAACCGCCCTATGGAAAAATGAATGGGAAAAACGCGTTTTGGGACCCCCCTTTTTTCTCGGCCCCCCCTTGACGAAACCCCACCAAATTTTCAGGGGCTGCTCAGAAACACAATGTGCCATTTTCCTAGAAATTTCAGCCGATTCCGTCCACAAACGCCAAAGTTATTAGACATAGAATTTTCAAAAATCCCATAGGGAATTAATCCTAACTATATATACCTACTGGCTATCGCCAGTAGGTAATATTTATATATATATATATTTATATATATATATATATATATATATTTCACTTCCCGCTCAATTCGCGTTCCTGGCGCTGCTTTTCGGCTGTGCGTTGTCCCGCGGGCGAGCAACCCTCCCCAAATATCCACCACACTTCCTTTTTAGAAAGCCAAGGGTCACACCACAGCAAAGTCCTTCGTGAAATTTCAGAGTTTTATTTTCCCAAACAATCAAACACACCTACGCGTTTCGTTCTAAACTTAGAACATGATCAAGTTAGTAGCAGTGTGATTGATGAGTGATTGTTCACTTGAGCAATTTATAGTGTCTCACTAAATATATTAGATAGTGACTAAACTGTGTGAATATCTGTATCACTTGGCCAGTTGTGTAAACTGCTGCACCAGTTGGTAACTAGCTACGTATTGATTGATTAGTTAACTGATTATTTGCAATGGAGAGTGAATGTGTGTGTGCTTCGGTGGGGGGTATGTGACTGCCCAAAGATATGTGAATAGTTAATTCAGTAGGTATATGAGGTTAAGACTACGTATTATAATACTTGTTTGGGTGAGTGTATAGCTTTATGGGTGTGGTGATGAGCAAAAACATTTCTCAATGGTACATGTCCAACAAAGTAGAAAAAATAAAAGGCAGTGTATGTGACAGTTCTTTTAAATAAATAAGTGTACATAAAACTCATTGATTGCATGAGTGACTGTATAGATAATTGTATACTTGTAATAGTCATTTCATAACACACTAAGTATAAGTTACTATTTCTATGAATAAATGAAGTGATGTTTGTATAAGTGTGTAGCTCAGTAAATGTAAATAAGGTACATTCTTTGCAAAAGTGAGTAGGATGACTGCATAACTGAATAGGATGTGTGCTGGTGTGTAATGTTAATATAAGTGTATACGTATATTTGATAGTGTTCTATTGATCACATGTATGAGTGAATCTATAGGTAAGTGATTAGATGTGTGTGTACATCTAGGAATTACTGACTGGTTTTTTAATACTTGAATTGCTGTGTCAATGGATTCAAATATGCTACTCTGTATTTTTCAGTGAGTGATGAAATGTTATAGTAGTGCATGATGAGGTGTATCTGATTGTCACATGGTTGATGTCAACAGTGATGTAATCAGTGATGTCATTTGAGATGTCATCAGTGATGTCATCAGTGATGCCATTGTCCATGTCATGAATGTTGTAATATGTGACATCATCACCAGTGGATTGCGGGCACGAGAGTTACAGTTAGTACAACTAACTATAATGGAGGAATTTCAATGGTTTTGTATTAGTGAAATGTCCAGCTAACTATAACACCCCTGAAACCTATGGTTTTTTCAATGATTTTCTAAGGTTTTTTAAATGATAATTCCTAACTATAACCTGCTTGAAACCTATGGTTTTTTCAGTGAATTTCAGAGGTTTTTTAAATGATAATTCCTAACTATAAACTGCCTGAAACCTATGGTTTTTTAGTGAATTTCAAAAGTTTTTTAAATGACAATTATAATGTTGACCACTTTCCCATATCTTCAACAAGAAACCAAATCTGCCATGCTATCTAAAAAAACAGGCAATAGTTCCACTTACCACTAACAAAGTAACATCAACATTTAACTAGTGTAAGGACGTAGACTATGTACTGCGTGAATTACATCCAACTCACACCCATTTTTACAGAGCAATATGTGATAGAGGTACTAATTTTACACTTCTGACACAAAACAAAATCACAATACCCAACACCACTGCCACTACAACCACGCCTCCTGGCCCCTTCCCCTCCACTACCTCAGAGGCAGTGCAAAACAGGACAACAGACCATCTCAAAATAATATATCCCCTCAACAGCACACTAGCTCAATGTTCAGAGATGTGGCAACCAACTATGTATAAGGGAAGGAATTCGGACATCAACAATAATGTACACAATGCTAACACTACCTGTGATATTCTATACAAAAACTCACTATACAAACCCAAAATGTTTCCGTGTGTAGATATACCATTGATACGTCTAGTGTACTGCACAGTGGACGCAACCATATTATCTCAGACTTTGGGTAATATCTCGGTCATGTTGCAGTGTTGTCTCCCCCCTTCAAGCAGAACTGAATTGGGCTGATCCAACATATGCAACATCAGCGTAAGAGTATAAATAATTAGCCTACGCCTTGGGCGTGGTTCACTTCTGCAAAGAGAAAACACTGCAACAGCAAAGGTCCTCACCCTGCTACGTGGCTGCTGCCCTGACCACGTACCTCCTCAATACAGGCCTATTGCGAACTCAGCACCACAGCACCACAGAATTATGTCTGTATCAACTACTGTCTTCCATCTACACTGTGGACAGCAGGGTTCACAACTTGAAATATGCTTTGGATCTACACTACGCACAGCATTGAAGTTATCCTTCATTTATGTAAGGCAGAGACAATTTTCTTAAAGTAAGAACAGTAGGAAATTCAGCCTTCATTTATTTAATGCAGAGACAATTCTACTATATATGTTCAGATTTTGTTTACAAAATTGACAAAAAGCATTCGTCCATGTCTGTCTCAACAACTGACTTCAATCTACACCGCGTACAATGAAATGAAATGAAATGAAATGAAAATGTGTTTTATAAAGCGCAAATAGCTGCCCAGAGGCGTCCAAGTGCTAAAGCTAACAGTGTATAGACAACTGGGCGAGTGACAGAAACAGGAAGAAACAAATCTATTTATTGAACAAAAAAGTTTTCAGGTGCTTCCTAAAAGAGGTTAGATCAGAATTGGACCTGAGAAATAGGGGTAGACCGTTCCAAAGCCTAGCCACATTCAGGGAAAAGGAACGACCTCCTGCTCTGGACCGTTTAACTCTTGGCACGATAGCACAGAAAGCATTGGTAGACCGTAGCTGCCTGCTGGGGAGGTAAGGGGTGATTAAGGGACGACTAATTGCTGGGCCAGTTTCCCAGAATGCCTGATGAGCAACACAGAGATATTTAAAACTAATCCAATCCCTTACAGGGAGCCAGTGCAGTTTTGTTAATCCAGGTCTAACAGAGGTCCTGCGGGGGATTTGAAGCAGGGTCCGAGCCGCACAATTTTGGATCACCTCTAGCTTCCTCAATGTGAAGTCTGGAGCTCCAAGATAGGGTGCATTTCCAAAATCTAATCTGGAGAGAATCAGTCCTTGAACAACAATTTGTTTGGCCTCAAATGGTAGCAAGAGAAGGGACTGGAGGGGGACCCAGACAAACTGGCCAGATCTGGTCGACCGCAGATGGAGCCGAACAACCCAACAGCATGACCTCTGTCTTGTCCCCATTAAGTTTGAGACAAGACAGGGTCATCCAGCTGCTGACTTCGCTCAGGCAGCCCACCAGATCCACCGTGCCCGCAGGGTCTTCAGCCCGCGTCAAAGAGACCACCAGCTGGGTATCGTCCGCATAGGTCACGATCTTAATACCATATGACGGACGATCCTAGCCAGCGGCCTCATGTATACATTAAACAGCGTCGGGCTGAGTGAAGAACCCTGCGGAACTCCACAGTTCAAGGGCCTGCTGATAGAGATAGTGGTTCCCTCAAAGATCTGAAAATTTCTATCGGTTAAGAATGAACCAATCCACTTCAGCGCTCCTCCTTTAATCCCAATGTCCTGGTGGCGCTGCGATAAGATTTTATGGTTTACAGTATCAAAAGCGGCACTTAGATCGAGGAGGATGACTGCCACCGATCCTCCCCGATCCAAGATGCCTCTTGTTTCCTCCAGGACCGCCAGTAAGGCGTACTCCGTCCCATGCTTGGGGTGGAAGCCGGTTTGCGAGGGATCAAGCAGGCTGTTCTTCTCTAAAAAGTTGGTCAAGAGGCTGTTAATATATTTTTCCAGTAACTTGCTGGCCCAAGGAAGCAGAGAAATTGGACGATAATTACTGAAGTTGTTACTATCCATATTAGGCTTCTTAACAAGTACTCTTACCCTAGCCTCTTTCCACGCCGATGGAACTGTGTTGGTGGAGATTGAGGCATTAAGTACCTTGAGTAAGACCGGGAGGATGGTGTGACTAACAGTCTTTAAGAAGCTCGGAGGGGCGGGATCGCTAGGAGAGCCCGATTTAACCTGGGCCGTTAAAGTGGCTAGTAAGTCCAGGTGCAACAAAGGGAAATTCTCCAACACAGGTGACACATTGTCAATCGTGTCGTGTTTGGAGTACACAGGAGAGGCGACTGGGATATCCGAATGAGTAGTTGGAAAAGAGGAAAAAATAAGATTGACTTTGTTATAAAAAAAGTCTGCCATCTTATTACAACAAATTTGTAAATTATCACTAGTTATAGGGGGCTGGGGGAGGACAGTGAGACTTTTTACAATCCTGTAGATTTCCTTGAAATTAGATCTAGCTTCAGTAATCTTTTGCGTATAATATCGAGATTGAGCTTTCTTGATCTCCAGCTTGTAGTCCCTGATGGAATTTCTATATAGAGTTTTATCTAGATCTGTATAGCCCAGTCGCCATTTTCTCTCTAACCTTTTGCACTTACGTTTAGTTTCCTTAAGCTCTTCAGTGTACCAAGGGGCCGAGATCCTAGATCTTTTGGCCCGAGTTGTCTTCATTGGGAGAGTAGTGTCCAACGATCGAATTATCCAATTGTTAAAAGTATCATTGGCTACCGTGGGATCTGTACTGATGGGTGGTATTGTAGCTTGTAGTTCATCGGCCCACTTATCTGTTGGCAATTTAGACCAATTTTGTGCGTCCCGTAATCCTGTCATAGGGCAGGAGGTTTAAAGATATGCCAGGTTAATGGGACTAGTCGATGGTCAGTCCACGGGAGCATAATAAAGGGCTCTGTCACCAGGTTCGGGCAGTTGCTAAACACAGGGTCCAATAAATGCCCTTTCACATGTGTAGGTGAGAGGACAAGTTGGGTTAGCTGTAATGCGGACAAGGCGTACAACAGGATTCACAACTTGAATTCAGCTTTCCATCTACACTATGGACCGCTTTTAATTTAGCCTTGATGTATGTAAGGCAGAGACAATTTTGTTTATGGATGCCACAAAAAACATTCCTCAATGTCTGTACATAGTACTGCCTTCAAATGTTTACTGCGACCAACAGAGTTCACTACTTGATACCAAAAGCGCAGAAGCACTACAAACAACATGTAATTCAGTCTCTATTTATTTAAGGCAGAGACAATTGTACTGTGTCCTCAGATTCTGTTAACTGTGACAAAATAGCATTCATCAATGTTTGTGTCCACTACTGCCTTCAATCTACTCTGCGTACAAAAGGGTTCACAACTTGAATTCAGCTTTCCATCTACACTACAGACAGCATTCAAGTTATCCTTGATTTATATAGGGCAAAGACAATTTTGTTAAAGGATGCCACAAAAAACATTTCTCAATGACTGTACTAAGTTCTGTTTTCAAATGTACACTGCGATCAAAAGAGTTTACCACTTGTACCAGTGGGGCGTAAGCACTACAGACAACATAAAATTCAGTCTCGATTTATTTAAGGCAGAAGAATGGTACTGTGTTGTCAGATTTTGTTGAAGTATGTGACAAAAAAAAGCATTCCTCGATGTCTGTATCAACTACAGCCTTCGATGTTCTCTGAGAACAGCAGGGTTCACAACTTGAAGTCACCTTTGCATGTATACACGGTCAGTAAGGAATTCAACCTTGATTAATTTAATGCAGAGACAATTGTACTGTATGTGTTTAGATTTTTTCAGATAGAATGACGATTGTACATGACGCATTCCAGTAGACAAGAGACATTATGCCACTTGGCGCCTTGTGCTGGTTCCGACCTATTCACACATCGGTCAACTACTGACATCACCTCATAAGCCAACGGGGCACCCCACGCCGACTTTCGGCGCAGCATTGTAGGATGGCCACACCAGTGCGGCAACTTGCTGGACACAACATCGGGGCCATCCAGATCTCGGCGCGTTCGACTCACTGTACCGCAAGAGTGACCGCAACTCAGCTGGACACGCCATCTTTCGGCGCAGCATTGTAGGATGGCCACACCAGTGCGGCAATTTGCTGGACACCACCTCGGTGCCATCCGGATCTCGGCGCGTTCGAGTCACTGTACCGCAACAGTGACCGCAACTCAGCTGGACACGCCGTCTTTCGGCGCAGCATTGTAGGATGGCCACACCAGTGCGGCAATTTGCTGGACACCACCTCGTTGCCATCCGGATCTCGGCGCGTTCGAGTCACTGTACCGCAACAGTGACCGCAACTCAGCTGGACACGCCGTCTTTCGGCGCAGCATTGTAGGATGGCCACACCAGTGCGGCAATTTGCTGGACACCACCTCGGTGCCATCCGGATCTCGGCGCGTTGTGCTGCCTTCGGCCTATTCGCACATCGGTCCGCTACTGACGCCGCCTCACGTGCCAACGGATTTTCTACGCTTTTTGTAGCCCTATGCCGCATAACAGGTCATGTGACTTGTTTATAAAACTTTTCATTGGTTCATTTTACTTTTGGTTTCCTAAAGATGGAAGGCTTGGTCATATGACCTAAAAATAACACTTTTCATTGGTTTAGAACATTTTTTTTCTCCAAACGATGAAAGCCCCACCTTGTTTCTGGATCATTCAGACTGAAGCTGGCGTCAGCATGAGAGCACCACCATCTCGTGGCTCCGTCGTGGTCATTCCGCGAGCAATCATGGCAGCCGCTCCCCACCGGAAGCCTGCGGGAGTCGGGGGCCCCCAAGACTTTTGTAGAATCTTCACGGCTGAGGGGACGCTTTTCGAGAATGGAGCCCAAGCCCTAGCAGGCAAGCGTCCGAGTTCCAAGGTGTCCCAGGGCCATTTCAGTGGACCAGGCCCAAAACCGAGGAGCCGTCCGCCATTTTAAGAGCCATGTGGCAGCCGCCTATCGCTGCACTGCAAGAGTGGGAGCAACTCAACAACATGGTGAGCGAGACGCTGTAGCCGCAAGAGCGGGCGCAACTCAGCTAGATGGCCGCCACCTGGGGAGGCCCGTTCACGCCGCCTCCCCCACGCCCCCCCCCCCCGGGCCGCCGCACGCCAATTTTCGGAGCAGCATTGTAGGATACCAAAACCAGTGCGGCAGTTTACTGGACATCACCTGGGTGCCTGTCGTACATGTTGTGTCAGCCATGGGACACTGGACACAGTCCCATCAACATCTCAACGCGTTCTGCTGCCTTGGGACTATTCGCACAACAGACCGCTACTGACGAGGCCTCCCCCCGCACCACCCGGGACGCCCCACGCTGTTTTTCTCTGCTGCATTGTAGGATCCCAAAACCAGTGCGGCACCCAGGCGACATCACCTGGGTGCCGTCCAGAACTCTGCACGTTGTGCTGCCTTGGGACTATTCGCACAAAAGACAGCTTCTAACCATTGTTGCTTTTTGAGTTGAAAAATGTTTAAATGTTTTTAGTTTTTGTTCCGTTCATTATAGTTAAAAGTTAATAAAGTTTTATAATCTTACTTTGTTGGAGTGTTATCTATTTTTTTAAAAACGGGTGAATAGGGCCTTGAATCGGGTTATTGTCATGTGTGGGCTTTGGAAGTGTGCTGCTGCAGGATCGGACATTTCAAACTCAAATGCACGTTCTTTTTCTTACCTTTCCGAAGCATGGAGCGCAATAGCAGGCAGAGAAAGGGTGATGCACGTGTTGAACACTACCTGACCTGGCAAGTTGCTGGCAGTGCCCCCCCGCCCGCTCCTGAAAGAGGGCACACACACACCGCCGCCCCGAGTACTTCACAAATCTTTAAAAGACCATGCGCTTGTTCATGAGGCTTAAATGGTTTATCACCTCTTCTAGAACCCCTGCATCGACCCTCTGACGTTTCCTGGAAAAATTACCATGTAACACAATACCAAGCCCTGTCAGCTGAAACCCCCAAGGAATCGTGGGGCATATTATCAAGGGGGTTTATCTCCGCTTTTTTGGCTTTAAAAGCCATGAAAGCGGAGATAAAATTATCTCCCTATTACCAAGCTGTCGCTAACACCATTTAGTGACAGCTAAAAGGAGATAGCGACCATCTTGGGCCCCGCTTTGCATGTCAGTGATACTTATCACTAATGACATGCAAAGTGGCGTGCCAAGATGTTAGCGACTGGAAACAGTCCCTAACATCGCTATCTCCTATTACCAACTTTTGGAGATATTCGCGCTAAGCGCAAATATCTCCAAAATCTAACACCTGCCCTGAGCAGTTCTTAGCCATGTTATCCAATGGGAGGTGGATAACATGGCTAAGAGCATTTGCTCGATAATACATGAATATCGCTGACTTTTCTGCGATAATAGCAAGGTTTATCTGCGATAAAAATCGCCGATGTGCGGCGATAATTTTTGTCTCTAAACAAGTTAGAGACAAAAATTATCGCTAGTTGTTCGTAATATGCCCCCGGGTTTTTGCTTGCAGAAATCGGGAGGCGGGAGACTAGCACTGAAATCAGTAGTCACACGCCTGAATCGGGAGGGTTGGCATGTCTGAATTCTCTACAGCTGGGGCCATAAACTACATCCGCAGGGGTAGGTGATAGCCTGGGACCAGCCTGGCATCTAAAATGGCTGCCGTGCACGACAAAATTGTGGCATTGGAAAAAAGGCAAGATGGCGCAGCCCCTGGAAGAGATGTATCAACATATATCAGCCTCCTCAGCCACCCTCAGGAAACATAGGGGATTAGGATACGTCTCCCGCACCCCCTTATACCTAGTAATTTAATTAACGAAGCACAAAATGGCGAATTCCCGTTTCGCTACCAGTTTGCGGCCCAGTTCGCGGCCCGTGAAGCGCTTCTACCGTGAAAAATCTTTTTTTTTTTTATTTTCCCCACGGGACCCTTTAATAACCCCAACAACATTCCTAGGGGGTCAAGAGGGTGATACCTTGCCCCCTTTCATTAAATTCCCCCTTCGTTTTTCACCTCTTCTTCTCTCTCGATCCTACCGAGATACAAGATGGCGGCCGCTCCGGACTGTCACGCAGCAAAAAAAAAAAAAGCTCACGCACAGCCGCTGGAAGAGATGTATCAACATATATCAGCCTCCTCAGCCACCCTCAGGAAACATAGGGGATTAGGATACGTCTCCCGCACCCCCTTATACCTAGTAATTTAATTAACGAAGCACAAAATGTCGAATTCCCGTTTCGCTACCAGTTTGCGGCCCAGTTCGCGGCCCGTGAAGCGCTTCTACCGTGAAAAATCATTTTTTTTTTTATTTTCCCCACGGGACCCTTTAATAACCCCAACAACATTCCTAGGGGGTCAAGAGGGGGATACCTTGCCCCCTTTCATTAAATTCCCCCTTCGTTTTTCACCTCTTCTTCTCTCTCGATCCTACCGAGAGACAAGATGGCGGCCCCTCCGGACTGTTTAGAATGTTGACAGACACCGGAGAGCCAATCAGCTTTCTGCGCGCAAAGTTCCGAAACGCGAAAAGTAAGCGGACCGGATCGCTGCCCGGAGCGCTGTTACAGATATATATCTTGATTTAAACGTTAATTTCTCAAAATCCACTGAAGCACATATATTGAGACCTAGCAAAGGCACATCGGGCTAACAGTCCCTACAATTTTGCCAAGTTTCGTGCAAATCCATTCAGCCGTTCGAGCTAAAAGTGAGTCCAACCGCCCTATGGAAAAATGAATGGGAAAAACGCGTTTTGGGACCCCCCTTTTTTCTCGGCCCCCCCTTGACAAAACCCCACCAAATTTTCAGGGGCTGCTCAGAAACACAATGTGCCATTTTCCTAGAAATTTCAGCCGATTCCGTCCACAAACGCCAAAGTTATTAGACATAGAATTTTCAAAAATCCCATAGGGAATT
Organism: Lissotriton vulgaris; assembly: GCF_964263255.1. Lineage (NCBI taxonomy): Eukaryota > Metazoa > Chordata > Amphibia > Caudata > Salamandridae > Lissotriton > Lissotriton vulgaris. Next base: position 24,220 of record NW_028245644.1, read on the forward strand.
AATCCTAACTATATATACCTACTGGCTATCGCCAGTAGGTAATATTTATATATATATATATTTATATATATATATATATATATATATTTCACTTTCCGCTCAATTCGCGTTCCTGGCGCTGCTTTTCGGCTGTGCGTTGTCCCGCGGGCGAGCAACCCGCCCCAAATATCCACCACACTTCCTTTTTAGAAAGCCAAGGGTCACACCACAGCAAAGTCCTTCGTGAAATTTCAGAGTTTTATTTTCCCAAACAATCAAACACACCTACGCGTTTCGTTCTAAACTTAGAACATGATCAAGTTAGTAGCAGTGTGATTGATGAGTGATTGTTCACTTGAGCAATTTATAGTGTCTCACTAAATATATTAGATAGTGACTAAACTGTGTGAATATCTGTATCACTTGGCCAGTTGTGTAAACTGCTGCACCAGTTGGTAACTAGCTACGTATTGATTGATTAGTTAACTGATTATTTGCAATGGAGAGTGAATGTGTGTGTGCTTCGGTGGGGGGTATGTGACTGCCCAAAGATATGTGAATAGTTAATTCAGTAGGTATATGAGGTTAAGACTACGTATTATAATACTTGTTTGGGTGAGTGTATAGCTTTATGGGTGTGGTGATGAGCAAAAACATTTCTCAATGGTACATGTCCAACAAAGTAGAAAAAATAAAAGGCAGTGTATGTGACAGTTCTTTTAAATAAATAAGTGTACATAAAACTCATTGATTGCATGAGTGACTGTATAGATAATTGTATACTTGTAATAGTCATTTCATAACACACTAAGTATAAGTTACTATTTCTATGAATAAATGAAGTGATGTTTGTATAAGTGTGTAGCTCAGTAAATGTAAATAAGGTACATTCTTTGCAAAAGTGAGTAGGATGACTGCATAACTGAATAGGATGTGTGCTGGTGTGTAATGTTAATATAAGTGTATACGTATATTTGATAGTGTTCTATTGATCACATGTATGAGTGAATCTATAGGTAAGTGATTAGATGTGTGTGTACATCTAGGAATTACTGACTGGTTTTTTAATACTTGAATTGCTGTGTCAATGGATTCAAATATGCTACTCTGTATTTTTCAGTGAGTGATGAAATGTTATAGTAGTGCATGATGAGGTGTATCTGATTGTCACATGGTTGATGTCAACAGTGATGTAATCAGTGATGTCATTTGAGATGTCATCAGTGATGTCATCAGTGATGCCATTGTCCATGTCATGAATGTTGTAATATGTGACATCATCACCAGTGGATTGCGGGCACGAGAGTTACAGTTAGTACAACTAACTATAATGGAGGAATTTCAATGGTTTTGTATTAGTGAAATGTCCAGCTAACTATAACACCCCTGAAACCTATGGTTTTTTCAATGATTTTCTAAGGTTTTTTAAATGATAATTCCTAACTATAACCTGCTTGAAACCTATGGTTTTTTCAGTGAATTTCAGAGGTTTTTTAAATGATAATTCCTAACTATAAACTGCCTGAAACCTATGGTTTTTTAGTGAATTTCAAAAGTTTTTTAAATGACAATTATAATGTTGACCACTTTCCCATATCTTCAACAAGAAACCAAATCTGCCATGCTATCTAAAAAAACAGGCAATAGTTCCACTTACCACTAACAAAGTAACATCAACATTTAACTAGTGTAAGGACGTAGACTATGTATTGCGTGAATTACATCCAACTCACACCCATTTTTACAGAGCAATATGTGATAGAGGTACTAATTTTACACTTCTGACACAAAACAAAATCACAATACCCAACACCACTGCCACTACAACCACGCCTCCTGGCCCCTTCCCCTCCACTACCTCAGAGGCAGTGCAAAACAGGACAACAGACCATCTCAAAATAATATATCCCCTCAACAGCACACTAGCTCAATGTTCAGAGATGTGGCAACCAACTATGTATAAGGGAAGGAATTCGGACATCAACAATAATGTACACAATGCTAACACTACCTGTGATATTCTATACAAAAACTCACTATACAAACCCAAAATGTTTCCGTGTGTAGATATACCATTGATACGTCTAGTGTACTGCACAGTGGACGCAACCATATTATCTCAGACTTTGGGTAATATCTCGGTCATGTTGCAGTGTTGTCTCCCCCCTTCAAGCAGAACTGAATTGGGCTGATCCAACATATGCAACATCAGCGTAAGAGTATAAATAATTAGCCTACGCCTTGGGCGTGGTTCACTTCTGCAAAGAGAAAACACTGCAACAGCAAAGGTCCTCACCCTGCTACGTGGCTGCTGCCCTGACCACGTACCTCCTCAATACAGGCCTATTGCGAACTCAGCACCACAGCACCACAGAATTATGTCTGTATCAACTACTGTCTTCCATCTACACTGTGGACAGCAGGGTTCACAACTTGAAATATGCTTTGGATCTACACTACGCACAGCATTGAAGTTATCCTTCATTTATGTAAGGCAGAGACAATTTTCTTAAAGTAAGAACAGTAGGAAATTCAGCCTTCATTTATTTAATGCAGAGACAATTCTACTATATATGTTCAGATTTTGTTTACAAAATTGACAAAAAGCATTCGTCCATGTCTGTCTCAACAACTGACTTCAATCTACACCGCGTACAATGAAATGAAATGAAATGAAATGAAAATGTGTTTTATAAAGCGCAAATAGCTGCCCAGAGGCGTCCAAGTGCTAAAGCTAACAGTGTATAGACAACTGGGCGAGTGACAGAAACAGGAAGAAACAAATCTATTTATTGAACAAAAAAGTTTTCAGGTGCTTCCTAAAAGAGGTTAGATCAGAATTGGACCTGAGAAATAGGGGTAGACCGTTCCAAAGCCTAGCCACATTCAGGGAAAAGGAACGACCTCCTGCTCTGGACCGTTTAACTCTTGGCACGATAGCACAGAAAGCATTGGTAGACCGTAGCTGCCTGCTGGGGAGGTAAGGGGTGATTAAGGGACGACTAATTGCTGGGCCAGTTTCCCAGAATGCCTGATGAGCAACACAGAGATATTTAAAACTAATCCAATCCCTTACAGGGAGCCAGTGCAGTTTTGTTAATCCAGGTCTAACAGAGGTCCTGCGGGGGATTTGAAGCAGGGTCCGAGCCGCACAATTTTGGATCACCTCTAGCTTCCTCAATGTGAAGTCTGGAGCTCCAAGATAGGGTGCATTTCCAAAATCTAATCTGGAGAGAATCAGTCCTTGAACAACAATTTGTTTGGCCTCAAATGGTAGCAAGAGAAGGGACTGGAGGGGGACCCAGACAAACTGGCCAGATCTGGTCGACCGCAGATGGAGCCGAACAACCCAACAGCATGACCTCTGTCTTGTCCCCATTAAGTTTGAGACAAGACAGGGTCATCCAGCTGCTGACTTCGCTCAGGCAGCCCACCAGATCCACCGTGCCCACAGGGTCTTCAGCCCGCGTCAAAGAGACCACCAGCTGGGTATCGTCCGCATAGGTCACGATCTTAATACCATATGACGGACGATCCTAGCCAGCGGCCTCATGTATACATTAAACAGCGTCGGGCTGAGTGAAGAACCCTGCGGAACTCCACAGTTCAAGGGCCTGCTGATAGAGATAGTGGTTCCCTCAAAGATCTGAAAATTTCTATCGGTTAAGAATGAACCAATCCACTTCAGCGCTCCTCCTTTAATCCCAATGTCCTGGTGGCGCTGCGATAAGATTTTATGGTTTACAGTATCAAAAGCGGCACTTAGATCGAGGAGGATGACTGCCACCGATCCTCCCCGATCCAAGATGCCTCTTGTTTCCTCCAGGACCGCCAGTAAGGCGTACTCCGTCCCATGCTTGGGGTGGAAGCCGGTTTGCGAGGGATCAAGCAGGCTGTTCTTCTCTAAAAAGTTGGTCAAGAGGCTGTTAATATATTTTTCCAGTAACTTGCTGGCCCAAGGAAGCAGAGAAATTGGACGATAATTACTGAAGTTGTTACTATCCATATTAGGCTTCTTAACAAGTACTCTTACCCTAGCCTCTTTCCACGCCGATGGAACTGTGTTGGTGGAGATTGAGGCATTAAGTACCTTGAGTAAGACCGGGAGGATGGTGTGACTAACAGTCTTTAAGAAGCTCGGAGGGGCGGGATCGCTAGGAGAGCCCGATTTAACCTGGGCCGTTAAAGTGGCTAGTAAGTCCAGGTGCAACAAAGGGAAATTCTCCAACACAGGTGACACATTGTCAATCGTGTCGTGTTTGGAGTACACAGGAGAGGCGACTGGGATATCCGAATGAGTAGTTGGAAAAGAGGAAAAAATAAGATTGACTTTGTTATAAAAAAAGTCTGCCATCTTATTACAACAAATTTGTAAATTATCACTAGTTATAGGGGGCTGGGGGAGGACAGTGAGACTTTTTACAATCCTGTAGATTTCCTTGAAATTAGATCTAGCTTCAGTAATCTTTTGCGTATAATATCGAGATTGAGCTTTCTTGATCTCCAGCTTGTAGTCCCTGATGGAATTTCTATATAGAGTTTTATCTAGATCTGTATAGCCCAGTCGCCATTTTCTCTCTAACCTTTTGCACTTACGTTTAGTTTCCTTAAGCTCTTCAGTGTACCAAGGGGCCGAGATCCTAGATCTTTCGGCCCGAGTTGTCTTCATTGGGAGAGTAGTGTCCAACGATCGAATTATCCAATTGTTAAAAGTATCATTGGCTACCGTGGGATCTGTACTGATGGGTGGTATTGTAGCTTGTAGTTCATCGGCCCACTTATCTGTTGGCAATTTAGACCAATTTTGTGCGTCCCGTAATCCTGTCATAGGGCAGGAGGTTTAAAGATATGCCAGGTTAATGGGACTAGTCGATGGTCAGTCCACGGGAGCATAATAAAGGGCTCTGTCACCAGGTTCGGGCAGTTGCTAAACACAGGGTCCAATAAATGCCCTTTCACATGTGTAGGTGAGAGGACAAGTTGGGTTAGCTGTAATGCGGACAAGGCGTACAACAGGATTCACAACTTGAATTCAGCTTTCCATCTACACTATGGACCGCTTTTAATTTAGCCTTGATGTATGTAAGGCAGAGACAATTTTGTTTATGGATGCCACAAAAAACATTCCTCAATGTCTGTACATAGTACTGCCTTCAAATGTTTACTGCGACCAACAGAGTTCACTACTTGATACCAAAAGCGCAGAAGCACTACAAACAACATGTAATTCAGTCTCTATTTATTTAAGGCAGAGACAATTGTACTGTGTCCTCAGATTCTGTTAACTGTGACAAAATAGCATTCATCAATGTTTGTGTCCACTACTGCCTTCAATCTACTCTGCGTACAAAAGGGTTCACAACTTGAATTCAGCTTTCCATCTACACTACAGACAGCATTCAAGTTATCCTTGATTTATATAGGGCAAAGACAATTTTGTTAAAGGATGCCACAAAAAACATTTCTCAATGACTGTACTAAGTTCTGTTTTCAAATGTACACTGCGATCAAAAGAGTTTACCACTTGTACCAGTGGGGCGTAAGCACTACAGACAACATAAAATTCAGTCTCGATTTATTTAAGGCAGAAGAATGGTACTGTGTTGTCAGATTTTGTTGAAGTATGTGACAAAAAAAAGCATTCCTCGATGTCTGTATCAACTACAGCCTTCGATGTTCTCTGAGAACAGCAGGGTTCACAACTTGAAGTCACCTTTGCATGTATACACGGTCAGTAAGGAATTCAACCTTGATTAATTTAATGCAGAGACAATTGTACTGTATGTGTTTAGATTTTTTCAGATAGAATGACGATTGTACATGACGCATTCCAGTAGACAAGAGACATTATGCCACTGCGACTCCCCCGAACCACGAATCATCGCAGGGTACGGACACGCTGAGTTCTTTCAGTACCACTAACTCACTGCACCACAAGTCATTTCCCCGTAGCCTTACTAAAGCAGAATTCACTAGGCAAAAAACATTGCTCCCAGTACAGCTCCCCTGCATTACACATTATAGCAGGGTATGCATTGCGTGAAGAGGAATTGTTTAATTTATTATGGGGAGCAATCAGTACACCTAGTTTGCACAACAATTGATAACCATCAATGCTAGTTTTGTTTCCCCCCTAAAAGTTCAAATAGTCCATCATGCAGCAGTAAATGATTTCACTGCAGCCCGCTCAGACCACGCATCATCGCAGGGTGAGCACACGATAATCACCAGACGTACCACTAACTCAGTACACCATAAATAATCACCACGTGCCCTTGTTAAGGCAAAATTCAATAGTCAAAACACATTTTTACGAGTGTGGTCTGCCTAGACCACGCATCATCGCAGGCTCCACACAAACGCGCCTACCTCAGTGCACCACAACTCATGAACTTTTTATGATAAAATCTTCTGTTTATTATTTCAAATACAATGCTCCTACCTATGTACAGCAGTTGTCATAAACCGTTTATGAATAAATATCTGTATATGATATCATGATTACTATTTTACTTGTTACCAACAACGTAATAAAATGGAGTCAAGCACACGTGCCCGTACCCACTTCAACTATCTATCTGCGTCTGTGTATTTATTGTGTTTGTAAAATGCTGCTCCTCGCCCTACCACTTTATATTGTGCTATAAATAGCGTATGCAACCATCTTACCTGTGACAGTAAGTGTGGGCTATTGCTCCTTTCTTTTAAAAAAAAATTTGTTAGCATATTTATATAGCTCAAAATCAACCCAAAACTATATCAGCAATTTACACGATCACCGTATTTACAAGAAATTTTTATGCACGCGTACATTACGTCATTGCTCTACAATAACAGGATGTGGACGCAACTCCGAGCCTGGAACACTGATTTCCAGCACCAAGTTCTACAGTGCACCTGAATAACCACATATGTATATATATATATTAGCTGCCCTTCATGTGCAAAAAACTGCAACTTAAACCTTTCACAGCCCTGTATTACTACAGCTACAACACTCCACTGAATGTACAACAAACATTCATAATCGCAGAAATGCGTTGTGTCCACCATATTTTATGTGTGCAACTATGAATGAATTTAGAGTCAGTAATACCCCGTACCTTCCATGTTGGCCAAGTTGTGGAACTTTACAGATATAATGACACATTTGCGTTTAAGACCCAGTGATGTCAGCACTACAAAATGGACACCCGGATCACTTGATTTCTAATATAGCTCACAACGGGACCACCCCCATAACTCCGGAAACATGGTTTAGAGCAGTGGTCTTTAAACTGTGGGGCGCGTCCCCCTGGGGGGCGTGAAGGGTTCCCACGGGGAGCGAATCACTCAGCAAATACATGTAAATGAAGATGGCCTGGAAATACGGCATGTATTTGCTGCATTTCCAGGCTGTCTTCATTTATTCCGAGCCCTATTAATGAAAGTGAGAACTGAGGTGGGGGCAGTGAGTGTGCTGGCAGGGTCAGTATTCATACTCTGGGAAAGCTGCTAGAGGCGAGCCAGAGCTGAGAGTCTGGCTCGCATCCTAGAACCTGTGCAGGTGCCAAGCACTGAAAATATTTGCTAAGTAAATCATACAACAAACATCAAGTAAAACTCAAAATTCCTAAAAGTGTATTTCTTTAACCTGTTGAAGCTTTGACATTAATAAGGCACACTATATTCCGCAGTGAAAAGTACTTATTAAAAGTGATAGTTTAGTAAAACTGGTCATCTAAATTCACACTTAAAAGTGCTTTCCTACGCGATAGTGAAGAAAACCATTTTAGTGAAATAAAATATTTGCCTAAGATCACACAATTTGATAAGAGAGGAGCCCGCGATTTATCCAGGTTTTCAGGTTACGTTTTTTGCAAATCAGCAGAAAATGCGTATCGATTTGCCTTGCCTTATGTTAAGGGTTTGTTTTTACCTCTTACTTCATTTTTTTGCAGTTTTTAAATACAGCGTGAACTCAACCAGAGATGGCTGAGTGCTTTACATGAGCACCAGTTACATTACACAAGGTAACATGATTGTTTATAGGCACAAGGAGAATAAGTAATTTGCCCAGAATCACAGGGGGTCGAGCCAACGCCAAGACCCGCACCTGGATTCCACTTCCACGTTATGCATCTCTGTCCCTAATGCCAGATATTGGGAAAAGGGAGGGAGGCAGGAAGACGCCACATGACAGCTCTGCTCCTTATGGGCTCAAGCTTCCATTAGGACCTCGAGCTGAGCCAGAGCATGGATTCAGACTTGCGTCTTCAGTGGCTCGCCCATCTATACTTTTAACTCAACAAACTTGTGGGATTTGTGATGCCATATTAGAGCACACTGTTCAAGTTGATTAAATAGTCTTCTGCTTTTTGGTGCACATAGTTGGCACTATTCACAACTCTTTTATGCATCTATGCCCAACCTCGCTGCAGAAAAATAAAAATAAATATCTGTTGTTTAAGTCCAAGTCTTTGTTTCATATAATGAGAATGCTCTGACCACAGGGCGACCATGAGAGATGTTCCTAATTTCAGACTTTTTGCATTCTGAAATGGCCTTCTGAAAATAACACTAAACATCTTTTCTATGTACGGCATCCATTTTTTATTGGACATAAGTTGCATTTTTCAACATCTCGTTGATTCGAACCTCTACGTCTACTTACATGTGTGTAATCCATCACCTTCCCAGGATAATTTTTCAATAATCTCTCAAAAAGTTCCTTTTATCACAACCCCCTTTACCTCTTGTCATCATGTTATCCTTCTAAGACCTATACCTCTTAAATCTGTCACACAAAGAACTCGTTGGAGACTGAAACATAAACATATTGAGTAGAATTAAGGAACTAGGGGGCATATTTACAATGAAGAGGCGTGGCGGAGCGTGTCGTTAAGCCAAGAAGACTAGCAACACTCTCCTTCACTTTAGAAATGCAGGGCCATGCCATATTAACAAGAATATGGCCCAACCTTGCGTAGGTGCTAAATTCAGCTGTCTAGCACCTACGCAGGCTTCATAGTGCAAGGCTGTCTGTGTTGAGGGTAAGATTGTTTATGTCAGAGGTCTTCAAACTGTGGGGTGTGCTCTTCGGGGGGCATGAATGGGTCCCCAGGGGGGGTGCAAATTCTCTGCAAATACATGTAAATGAAGATGGCCTGGAAGTACAGTGTATTAGCGGCATTTCCAGGCTTCAGAAAGGGCCATTCATCAGTGCAGCAGGTGCTGCTGCCAGATGTGTAAGTGGCCACTGTTAGTTATCATTACTGAAGCAGATGCTGCAGGGTAGGGGCCCAGGAGTTTGAGGGGCCCACTGCTTCACAATTATGACTACCTTTAAAAAAGGCGCATGGGAGCTTATTTTCCTTTCTAGCATAATGAATGAGGGCACCCTTACAGAAAAAATGGGATACAACATGTTGGAGCTCTTTTTTTGTAACAGGACAGAGAGCCCGTTTGAAGATTGGAGTGATGGTCAGGCATGATGGGGAAGAGTTAAAAGATGCAGAGGAGATAGCCTGCTACTCAGGACTGCAGTTATCACTAGTGCAGTATGTGTAGTTGCATTGGGGTCCTAGAGTATGAAGGGCTCACAAACAGCCCAATTATGGGGAGGGGTATTTTTGGGACAATACATGTTTTTGTTTGATTAATTTGTTGTTTTATAAGTCTCATATTTAGTGTGGTTCATGAACTATAGAAACAGTATTCCTGAAATCATCTCATAAGCCCTGCTCCCCCAATCCTTGCCATAAAGTTTTTTGGGGGGGCCCAACTTCAAAACATTTTGCTTAGGGGCACTCAGAGCAAAAACTTTTGAAGACCTCTGGTTTAGAGCCTCGCGCAGCACTGGCATACGTCAGGCCAGCCCAAACCACTTATGCTACCAGTAAAAAACAAAAACAAAACATTGCCCAGATTTCCATAGTAGTGATTTCTTAGTTCCAGGTCTAGTTGTCAGAACGGCACACACACACACTCCATCATGGCAGGTATATACCCACACCACACCCATCCAGCGCATGCGTCACTACACACGTGACCCTACCAATAAAAAAGATGGGGTGCACGTGCTGTACGCCATTTTAGAGTTGCTCCCATTGCAATCGATGTGATGGCCCGTCCTAGTGGTTCGGACGCCTCATGTAGGCCCGAACCACAGAGTACAAGGTCCCACTACTACGTGCGTGGCCTTTTTTGGTCACTGAGTTAATGGTACCGGAAGGACTGAGCGGGTGAAGAACCTGCGATGATGATGGGAGCACGAGTATGTGGTTGGCCATAGCGATATCAAGACTCATCACCATATGTGAGACTTCTTGGTGGCAGAGCGGGACTGCATGATGTAGAAGGTGTCCTGTCCACGAAAAGGTGAGCAGTGAGGCCTGGGTGCGCATCGGAGGGAGTCAATGGGCTGCAGCAGACTGGATACAAAAAACCGACGCAGCAATTTAGACGAACGCAATCCTATATACCGAATCTTATTCCATTAATATATTTTTTTTTCCAATAGCAGGAAAGTTTTTATAATCAGTCAAACATCCGGAATATAAACTGTACAAATAGTTGTTTTTAAATGCGAGATGTAAGGTGTGTGAAAGGGCTATGTTATTGTACTCCACATTAAGATAGTAACAAATATCAATAATAGCATCTTTCTTTTACCATCATTTAGATGTAGAGTTTCAGGGTGCATTATGTCCCGGCAAGTGGTGAAAAACACACCAGTGACAGAAAGGTGAGCTGCGAATATTCTTTTCAGTCACTCTCTCACTTCCTCTCTCCTTTCATAAAGAAATGACACACAATCCTAACTTCCTTTTTATCTTACAGGTTGTGTTTCACAAATTGGCGTCACCCCCCCAAAAAAACCTACAAAGCTCTACGTTCGCGTATTCTGCGAGGATGCGTGGCCATCGTAACAATGTCTGAGAAGCCTGCTTCGACACGTGGTGCACCCTCTTTGAATCACGCCAATGGCACAAGGTGAGCAAAGAAACTTGTTTCTGAAACAACAACAACGTATCTGTGAAAAGAGAAAGTGGGTAATGTGCAGCAGCTTCACTGCTTAGTATTGTACAATTACCTCCGAGCAGTGAGGATATGTTACAACTGTCTGAGGGGCAGATCTACAAGCCCCTTGCACCACTTTTGTGTCACTTTCAACATGAGAAAAGAGGTGCAAAGAGCTTCTAAATCTGCCTCTGACTTCCCAAGAAAATCACTCACCTCCGGACTCTGCGAATCAATGTCTAGGCAACAGTCTAGGTACTCAATATTGAGAACTCACCGCTATGCAGTGGGAGTGCATGGGATATACTACTTTGGAAAAAAACAGCGCACAGAAACCTCCTTACAGTGGAACTTGATAAAATACATTATCCTGAGTGTACAAATAAATAAAGCAAAGATATACGTGTGCAGTTGTATGTACTATGCTATTACTAACTCTAAATACTATCTTTCAGATCACTAAACTGGAGGGTGCATTATGAAGCAGCACATGCTTGGACACACAACGAAGGCAAAAGGTGAGCTACGAGTATTTTCTCCAGTGATAACTGCTCCATTTATAACTTTCTCTCTCGCACAGTTTTAACGTCATTTTGTTTCTCTCTCTCACTCTCTCTCACATCGTTTCTCATTCTCTTTTAAAGTTATGGACGCTGCTGTCCACTCTGCGGTGTACAAACAAAACTGAGTTCAAGTTGTGAACTCCTAGTCACCGAGTTTACACACGGTAAGCAGAGCATCCTAGATATACAATACCTCCGATTAAATGCTTATAAATAAAAGAGCTTATTTACAAGCCCCTTGCACCACTTTTGCATCACTTTCAACATGGGAAAAGTAACACAAAAGTGGCGCAAGAGTCTTGTAAATAAGCCCTAAAGAATATTGTCCTGCATAATGACTTGATCTCTCACCTAATTCTGTCTCATCTCTGAATCATTTTAAAGACCTGTTGGTCCATAGTGTAAATCTGATGCAGTAGGTACTTCCATACAGACACCTCTTGAACACATTAGACAGGTGAAATATATCAGGCACACTGCATAACGTGCAAATAACTAAATTTCGCCAAGTGTTACCTTAACTTGTAATGTTTGACCTCATTTAGTCACATCGATCTAATTGTGAACCCTCATTTTCATTTTTATTTTTCAGATTACAAACCCTATTTCTATTGGAGTCCATATCACATTTTGATGAATTGTTTTTTTGAAGTTATGTTTCTAGTTATTTGTTATATTGTTATCTTTAAGTTACATTTCCAGGTATTTATTATTGTTTTAATAAAAGTTATTAGAAAAAAGTATATACATCTTCTTTTTCTGACAACATTTCACTAATATTTAGTGTGATAATGATATAGTTAGAAAACATTTAAAAATAGAATTGATATTCATAACTTGAAGTACAATACTGAGGCTAACACTTTACCAGATCTTTACCAGAGTCTATAGCTACTACTAACGGTTCCTATGGAAAAGTTTTAAAACTCCAGCACATTAACTGTTGCGATAAGCAACATAATGTGGTGAACTTCTAACCTCTATGCTCATTTAAGTGTTTCATGAACTGTTACTATGGTAACATGCAAAAAACCGGTTGGGGGTAGGGTTGAAAGGTACTGGCTGTACAGAAACCGTTATATTTACCCAGGATCCTCTACATTACAGAAAGGAAAGCAAAGTAATACAGAACTTAATGTACCATATTTACAACCTCTTGCGCCACTTTTGCGTCACTTATCCCATCTTAAAAGTGATGCAATAGTAACGCAATGAACTTGTAAATTGGAAAGGGGCGACCACTCGGTCCCCCCGAACGTATAGCGGAGTACCACGATCCCCCCAGGAAGCCATCTTGGGCGGGAGGCGAGTCTCGGCTGGTATGCCCGAAGCGGCGTAGCCGGGGCGCGCCTTTTCCCGCCCTAGAGTGGGTTGGCCTAGACACTGACGCGGCTGGCCACGCCCTAGGGGCAGGCAGGGGCGGGTTTACGCCCGCCCTGAAGACGGATAAAAGGAGAAGCAAAATCCGAAGGCATCCTCTTGTTCCTGTGCTCTGAAGCTGCACCTCCTCGCTGCACGTGAGCTCGAGACGGAACGAAGAGCCAATTTTGAGCGTTGTAATCGTTCTTGTTTGTTTTGCAAATACTCTGTTGGAGAATGCCGAAGAAGGCGGGAAAGCGCATGACTACTGAACAGATGCTGCGCGTTCTCATGAAGGAGATGACCGAACTAAAGAGGCGAATGGATAAGAACGAGGAAGGGGGACCGAAACGTCCTTTGGCGGGAGCAGCCCCGGGAGGGAAAAACAAGAGGCCCAGGAGGGGAGCAGCGGGAGAAGACATCCCGGGTCCCAGTGCCCCGCTCGAGGCACCAACTCCCGTGCCGAAGGAAGGGAATCCGATTCCCGTTGTGGTCACCCCCGTGTCCGAGGAAGATATGCCGCCCGAGCTGGCAGCACAATTGGCAGCGTGGTTGGGAAAAGGTAGCGAGGGCGCCACGGCTGTCGACGCGCAGGAGCTAATGAAGCAACTGCGTGAGTCACGGGAAGCAGCGAAGGTGTCCATGCCGGCTGCAGCAGTAGAGAAGCCACAGGGGACGGGTTCAGTAGCAGAGACAACGTCCGGTGCAGGTAAGCGGCCATTGCCGATTGCGAGGGATGAGTCGGCACCCTCTCCTAGGGAAAAATTGGGTCAGCATGTTCCTTTGGCTATTAAGGAAAAGATATGGGCAGGGGAGTACGTAAACATATTCTCGTTGCTTACTGATCACTATGAGATGGAGCATGTCAAGGGCCAGAAGGAGCTCATGCATCCGAGTGTTTGGCGCGCAAAAATGGCCGCCTTTAAGGTAAATGAAAACATTGGCAATTGGGGCCAAGCATGGGGGGTTTTTACATCGATCTTGGGGGAGCGAAGGCCCGATCTGTTACCCGAATTGCCGATTTATCAGTCACGAATCATGGGGTACTCGGTATCACACGAGGGTAATCATTGGTTCTGCTATGATAACCTGTTTAGAAAAGCTAAAGAACGTGATAAAAACTTAACATGGGATTGTTACGATTCTGTGTCATGGTCCAAAATGAAGGAGACTGGTATGTTAAAATTGCCATTAGTGGGGAGTATCGTTGGCGAATCTTCCCGCCAGTATGCGGGGACGCCCTTTCGGTCAGGTACGGGTACGGACAATTACTCGAAGCCTGCCGGTAACACAGGTAAAAGGGGGGTTTGTTGGAACTTCAACAGGGGTAAATGTACTAGGCCCCAGGGATCGTGCAAATTTAGACACGAATGTAGTGGGTGTGGGCAATCATCCCATCCTGAGTCCACGTGCAGAGCCAAAACGGGTGATAACGGGGGTAGGGGAGGCGCCAAACAGGTCTAACATCGTCCGAGGGGCGCCTTTACCTACCCCGATTGATACCTTGGCAATGATTCCTTGGCTCAGTGAATACCCGGATCGTGCTTCTGCTGGGGTGTTGCGGAACGGGTTTTCTTATGGTTTCCGCATCCCAGTGGGGGACTTTCAGGGTGCAACGAAATGTAAAAATCAGCTATCGGTCTTTCAGCATACGACTGTGGTACAGGATAAGATCAGGAAGGAGGTTACTCGAGGTCGAGTCGCTGGTCCGTTTAGTGTACCACCGGTTCCTAATTTTGTTTGTTCCCCTTTAGGTGTGGTCCCAAAGAAGGACCCGGGTGAGTTTCGGCTGATACATAATTTATCAGCCCCACGTGGTCTTTCCGTAAACGAAGCGATAGACCCGGAAGTGTGTTTGGTGCGGTACGCATCCTTCGATGAGGCCGTTGCCATTTTGAATCGCCTGGGGCCCGGGGCGCTGATGGCAAAATCGGATATCGAGTCAGCGTTCCGGTTGCTCCCGGTACATCCAGACGATCAGCGTCTCCTAGGTTTCATGTTTCAGGGTCATTATTACATGGATAGGTGTATGCCGATGGGGTGCTCGATATCTTGTGCCTATTTCGAAAAATTCAGTAGTTTTCTACAATGGGTCTTCACAAGGAAGACGGGTTTCCAAAATGTGATGCATTACCTTGATGATTTTTTGTTCCTGGGGGCAGCCGGGGACCCGGAATGTGGGCAGGCTTTGGCACAGTTTTGTGTTTTGATGAATCAGTTTGGCGTGCCATTGGCACCAGGTAAGACTGTGGGGCCTTCCACTTGCCTCGAGTTTCTGGGGATCGAGTTAGACTCCGCGGAAGGTTGTTTTCGTTTACCAGCTGACAAAGTGTCAAAGTTCAGGACATCCCTGCAGATGTGTATAAGGGGACCTAAGGTTAAGCTGCATCAATTACAGCAGTTAGTTGGCCAGTTGAATTTTGCCCTGAGGGTTATACCAATGGCCCGCCCCTTTTCCCGTTCGATCGCTCAAGCCATGGTCGGCCTGAAGGAGTGCCATCATCGCACAAGGCTCTCGGCAGAGGTCCGCCAGGACATGCGCATTTGGTTGGCATTTCTGGCGGATTTCAATGGTCGAGTCGTCTGGAACAAACCAGCCGTGTCCTCTGAGGAGCTGGGGCTGTGGACAGATTCGGCAGGGAGCATAGGTTTCGGTGCCATATTCGGCACAAGATGGTCTGCACAAAAGTGGCCGACATGGTGACATGACAGTGGACTGACAAGTAACATTGCTTTCCTGGAACTTTTCCCCATTTTAGTGGCCCTGAGAACTTGGCCCGAAGGGTTCAAAGATCCCTCTGTGGTATTTTGGTCTGACAATATGACCGTGGTCGAGTGTATCAATAGTCAGGCAGCACGATGCAAATGGATTTTGAGACTGCTCAAGCAGATTGTTTTACTTTGTATGCAATTGAATGTGCTATTCAGAGCAAGACATGTCCCAGGGGTAATGAACCAGGCGGCTGATGCACTGTCTCGTTTTCGTATGCAGGCTTTCTGGGGTTTCCTTCCCACAGCGGACCCGGAGCCGGCTCCCTTTCCCGAAGCTCTCTGGTCTCTCGGTGCCCCGAACTTCGTAACCTCGTGGGAGAGAGTTTAGCACCCAGGACGAGGAAGGCATATGAAGGGGCGTTCCGGTCCTATTTGGCCTTTTTGGGGACTGATAGGGAGGAGCTCTGGGGCCAGGAAGAGTGGGTGGTGGATTTTCTGATGTCCTTACATCGGGTCGGGAAATCGGTGGCCACGGCTCAGAGGCATCGGGCTGCCATTTCCTTTGTTGCTAGGGCTCACGGGATCCATGACCCGACAGCGTCTTTCGTTGTACAGAAAGCGCTACGGGGGTAGCAACGCCTTGAGGGTCGCAGAGTAGATGAGAGGCGCCCGATAGGTTTGGATAGGCTGGCCCAGTTATTATCCAGACTCCCTGCTACGTGTTCATCTCAGTTTGAGACGGTGTTATTCCGAGCCGCTTTTACGCTGGCATTCCATGGGGCTATGCGGGTAAGCGAATTAGTGGCGAGGAACAGGCAGGATGTGACAGGAGGATTGTGCCAGGAGCACGTCCAGATCAGAGGGGAGACGATGACGGTCTCATTTGTCAGGTCCAAGACCGATCAAAGTGGGATGGGTGACTGCGTAATCATACGCAGGATTCCCGGGTCCTCCATGTGCCCGGTAAGGTGTCTAGAAGATTATTTAGCGCGAAGGGTGGCATCATGGGGGGGGACCTTGTTGAGACACGCTGACGCCACCCCACTGACAAAGTTTCAGTTTCAGCGGGTGCTTGCGATGTCGATTGCCGCTGCGGGCTTGAACCCGGGCGAGTTTGGGACCCATTCCTTTCGGATAGGGGCTGCTACAGAAGCTACAGCCAGGGGTCTGGATGTTGAACAAGTTAAACGGGTGGGGCGTTGGTCCTCCAATTGTTATAAAAGGTATGTGCGGTTGCACATGTTGTGAAGCTGTAGCAATGTACTCACGCTTCTTGTTTTTGTTTGGTTTTCAGTTGCGCAAGCCTACGAGGCGGGGCGGACTTTGCAGTCGACCCTACACCGGGCCAGCGGTCAGACATCACCGGCTGTGAAAAAGGAGGTGTGGGTTGTGGGCCACTCATACGTGAGACGTGCCGCAGACGTATTCAAGGCAGGTGATATGATTCACGTAGCTGGGGAATACGGGTACAGTGTGTCCTTCTACGGAAGAGGCGGCCTCTGTATTGACCAGTTTCAATCATTTTTTGAGGGTTTGCTAGGGCGGACGAGGTCACCGCCGTCTGTAGTGATAGTACATCTTGGGGGTAATGATTTGGTCACCACTGGTAGACGACTTCTTCTTGAGGCAATGCTTTCCACTGTAAGTTGGTTAGCGAGGAGAGTTCCAGGGTGCACAATTGCGTGGTCCCATATGATCCCACGAAAAGTGTGGCGGGGGGCTATTTCGGTTCCTGCTGTAAATCATTCTGTTAGGAAGCTTAATAACAAAGTGAGTAGGTTGTTCCGTTCCAAGACACTGCATGCTATTTCACATGGGTGTATTAATGATGACAGTATGTATTTGGGGGATGGAGTGCATTTGTCTCGGGTGGGGAATGAGTTACTCATAGGAGACTTCTTAGCATGGCTAAAAAACGTTACACCATGACCTTTAGGTAGGAGTGTTGTGGGGGGTCCGGATAGCCGGTCAACTATCCGGCCTGTGGCGGTAAGGTCATGATCGGTGAGCACTAATTGGAAGATCCCTATGAGTGGGCGTCACCCAGCACGGATGGGAGCGCTCGGGGGAGGTGGCCATTGGCCCCTCAACGGGGAGGCGGTCCCTTCTAAGGATGGGTCGCCGAAAGTAGAGGAAAGGCGGTCAAGGCCCCTTCCTGGGTAGGAGGGGTTACAGCCCCCTCCTGGGGAATTTCCCGGGGCCAGGACGTCTGCGACGGCAGATATGGTAAGTTGTGTGGGGTTTGGGGGGGGGTCTACGCTACCTTCTAGATACCTCACACGAGTCCTCGTACGACCTCTAAGTGGCGTCGAGTTTTATTGGGGCCCCCGTCAAGTCAAGGGAAATTGGTAATTGCACTTGAGGTACGCCTCTGGGCCGCCCCTCACAAGTGAGGGCGATATTTCTGGGTTAGGGATCTTGACACCGGTTACGACCTTGCCGTTGGCCCTTAAACGTTAGGATGTACAATTTCAAAATTTCAAGTAAATGTTTTGCAGGATGTTAGTTCGGCTAGGAGAACCTTTGTATTAGAGAATCTGTTAAGGTTAGCCAAACATCGCAATGTGGTAATGAAATTGTACATAATATGAAACTGTTTATTTAATGTTTTAATTTTGTTTTATATTTTAATAAATACGGCCGGGGGGGTTACTCCCTCCCGTCTTCCAAAGACTTCAGATCTGTTTCCGGTTTCCCATCCTTGGGGATTGTGTTGAGAGGGGGTGGCGGGTATCTCAGCCATATGGAAAGGGGCGACCACTCGGTCCCCCCGAACGTATGGCGGAGTACCACGATCCCCCCGGGAAGCCATCTTGGGCGGGAGGCGAGTCTCGGCTGGTATGCCCGAAGCGGCGTAGCCGGGGCGCGCCTTTTCCCGCCCTAGAGTGGGTTGGCCTAGACACTGACGCGGCTGGCCACGCCCTAGGGGCAGGCAGGGGCGGGTTTACGCCCGCCCTGAAGACGGATAAAAGGAGAAGCAAAATCCGAAGGCATCCTCTTGTTCCTGTGCTCTGAAGCTGCACCTCCTCGCTGCACGTGAGCTCGAGACGGAACGAAGAGCCAATTTTGACCCACCCACCAGCCCCTGATGACAGCAAGTGGTTTTGAATAAAGTTGATGGATAACTCTGATTTTCGTTTACAGGTTGTGGTGTTATCGTGATGATTTTGAGTATGTAATAAAGAATGTCGATTTGTGTTACGTGTTGCAAATAAAGAAATTCTGCTTTAGTGTTCATTGGTAAGCATGCTTTTAATAAAAGTATAGTTGCTACTGTAATTTTAGTTTAGTCATTTAGTTAGCATTGTCGTATTTATTTTGATCGGGCGGTAAGGTCATGATCGGTGAGCACTAATTGGAAGATCCCTATGAGTGGGCGTCACCCAGCACGGATGGGAGCGCTCGGGGGAGGTGGCCATTGGCCCCTCAACGGGGAGGCGGTCCCTTCTAAGGATGGGTCGCCGAAAGTAGAGGAAAGGCGGTCAAGGCCCCTTCCTGGGTAGGAGGGGTTACAGCCCCCTCCTGGGGAATTTCCCGGGGCCAGGACGTCTGCGACGGCAGATATGGTAAGTTGTGTGGGGTTTGGGGGGGGGTCTACGCTACCTTCTAGATACCTCACACGAGTCCTCGTACGACCTCTAAGTGGCGTCGAGTTTTATTGGGGCCCCCTTCAAGTCAAGGGAAATTGGTAATTGCACTTGAGGTACGCCTCTGGGCCGCCCCTCACAAGTGAGGGCGATATTTCTGGGTTAGGGATCTTGACACCGGTTACGACCTTGCCGTTGGCCCTTAAACGTTAGGATGTACAATTTCAAAATTTCAAGTAAATGTTTTGCAGGATGTTAGTTCGGCTAGGAGAACCTTTGTATTAGAGAATCTGTTAAGGTTAGCCAAACATCGCAATGTGGTAATGAAATTGTACATAATATGAAACTGTTTATTTAATGTTTTAATTTTGTTTTATATTTTAATAAATACGGCCGGGGGGGTTACTCCCTCCCGTCTTCCAAAGACTTCAGATCTGTTTCCGGTTTCCCATCCTTGGGGATTGTGTTGAGAGGGGGTGGCGGGTATCTCAGCCATACTGCCCCTATGCACATTACGAGCAAAACAAGTACACAACTCATTCAATTCTTTATCGATCACAATTAGACAGTGTTGCTTCAATATTGACAATGAACTTAAATGAATACTTTGTGCCTATTTAAATGGAAGACGAGATTGTGAACATTACAAAACTTAGTAGCATATTTACAAGACGGAGTTAAATTTGTTGTTGCTTTAACGCCTGCAAAGTACAACAAAAACGCAGAAAATAGACTTCAAAATCCTTTGTTATCTTACTGGAAGATTTTCTCAACATTGCTGTTTCCTATAGAAAACTGATAGCCACCCCCCTGGGCTGTAAAATAAATGGTTGTGGGGGGCTCCAAGGCCGCCCTGCAAAATATGAAGTGTGGGGACCTCAATGACACCCCTCAAGCCCCGGGAACCACCACCCCTGAGGATTTGTGTATTGTGGGAGGCAGACTGTGTGGCCCTTTGCCTGGACCCGAGGGCCCTGGAGACCGCCACGACCCAGGGCCGGCTCCTGCAGTGTCCCGGGGTGCCTACTCCCAGGACACTGCTGTTTGCTATGAGAAGGCGGGAGTCTCGCAGCTCCCGCCCGCCCATAGCACACTTAGTTTGCATTTTGAAAGACACAGCAGTGAAATTTGTTCTCACTTTCAAAATCAAAACCAGATTGCTTTTCCACATTCAAGTTAGTATCTCCCCATGCGGAAAAGCAAAACCGGCTCCCGAAGGACGCGGGGAGCCGGCGGGACCGTGGGGCATTGTGGCTCCCCCCACGGTCCCCAACATTTTTTATAAGACCCTGGGTATAGGGTTTCTGGGGATATTAGAAATTACTGATAGGGGCTATTTTTTTATGGTAAAATTAATAGTCGCGCACATAGTGCAGCGCTCAGTGCGACCCCCTGGTGTGCACGCGCTGAATGCATGACTCATAATCAATAGCTTGCGCGACTCCAGCGCCTTGGGTGCACAACTTCTTCCGGCATTGCTTTTCAACATAGAGAGCTACTTACATGCAGCTCCCCATGTGGAATAGCAATCCGATTTAGATTTTTAAAGAGAGAACAGATTTCCTTTCTATGGGAAGGCTGGATGGACACCCTGGGACACTGCAGGAGCCAGCCCTCCCACAGTACATAAAGCCCCAGGGAGTGGTCGTCCCAAGGGCTTTGGAGACCTTGCAGCCCACCAACCATATTTTTTGTAGCCCCGGGGCTGACTGGGCCCTCGAGTGCTCCTGGAGGGGGGCCACACAGTTCCCCTCCCACAATACATAAAGCCCTGGGAATGGTGGTCCCTGCGACTTTGGGGACCTTGGACCCCTAACCCCACCTTTTTTTTAGCCCCAGTGGTGACGATCCCCGGGGCTGGTGGGCCTGGGCCCACCATAACATTTTATAATTTTGCCCCCATTATATTTAGCCCCCCAGGGGCTAATTATAAAAAAAAGCTCAGTTTTATTTGATTTATTTTACTGCAGAGTCCGCGCACCCTACAAGCACCTGCCGGGTCTTTTTAAAAAAAAAAAAGTTGTTGTCCTTGGGGGGCCTTCTGGGACCCACTAAGCAGATCTAGAGGGTAAAAATATTTCTACCCTGCCCGCTTTCTACGTTTTGCACACATATTCCACTTACTTCCTCAGCCTTACTTCTACCGAGGCACAAAATGGCTGCCAACAGTTCCAGCTTTCGTATGTTGACAAACACTTGACAGCCAAATAGCATTCAGCGCGGGATCGGAAGGGTGCGCTTTTGGTTCGATGACAATATGCGTAGACTCTATGGATCCACCGCGCCAAGATATATAAATGATTTTAACTGTAATTTTCGCAGGAACTACTGAACAGATTGACACCATTTAAGCAAAAGGCACAAGTCTGTACTGAGGGCTACCTCTTTGCCAAATTTGGTGTCATTCCGTTCAGTAGTCCAAGCTGTAGCTGCGGCTAAAGGTCCTATGGAAAATTGCATTGGGAAAACACGTTTTGGGACCCTCCTTTTTCTCGGCCCCCACTTCACGAACCACCATGAAACTTTCAGGATAGGAGCGGACCAGAGTTGGCCAAAAGTTTGGAAAATTTGCAAAGATTCATCAATCGGCGCCAAAGTGATTGGGAATAGAATGTTACGGATTACCTATGGATAATAGGTCCTAACTATAACTACCTACTGGCGACCGCCAGTAGGTAATATATATATGTATATATATTTATATCTCACTGCTTCGTGTTTCACCTTGTCCGTGAACTCTTGTGTGGGTGCCTCTCACGGGTGGTGCGCCCACATCTTATACTGCTCCACTCTTCACGCTATTCCACAGGCACAAAGAAAAGCACTCTTGGGGGTGAGTAAAAAAAGTTTTTTATTGTGGACTCAAGGTAACCAGACGCGTTTCGGCAGTCGCCTTTCTCGATGGTGATGCGGCGTGCACGAAACGGCCCTCTTTTATGTATATTGCTTTACTCGACATGGAGAACGGCATTACAACCAAAATTGTCAGACATTTTGGAATGCGCAAATTCATTACCACAATACTTCTCAAATAGACAACATATATTTATATTATCTTTATTATCAATGTAACATCCAAATCCGTTGTCTATTACTTGATTCCCTTAGGACCACAAATAGTTCCATGGTTATAGACAACATCGTCAGGCGGGCCTATGAGAACTGCAATTCGCAGAATACTCGCGTGACCACAGAATAAAGCCTACATTTATACATCAAGCCCTCTGATGGGCCATCACTTCTAGTGCTTTTTCCGCTTTTCATATCTAGCGCTGTATGGGCTTCAATTGTAGCAAATCCTAAATACACATACCCATAATAAAATGCCTTCTCCATATCAAACCAAAAACATTTTACCATTTCAATTCTGATTATACACCACTAAAACCAAAAACAAAAAGACTAAACAGTTTGTGCTACTCATATAGTTTCAAAGTTCAAAAATTCAAGATTTATAAAATTCAAAATTCATCATTCTCAGATCCGTAAATAGTCATGAAAGTTCATAGTTTAGGCAAACACTTACAGCATTATATTACACACTGAACCTTCTTAGTTTTGGCGAGAGCCCTCCGTTTCTATACCACATGCAGTCATTCTCGTAAATGTACAGCTAATTCCTCATTGGAATTTAGGCCCCCCAGGGTTTTCGTCTGTAAATCGATGATATATCTTGATTCTAGTCGCCTCAGACTGATCAACCTATCACCCCCTTGTGGGTTCAATGGTACGTGGTCTAGAATGAAAAATCTTAGCTGTGTTCTATCCCTTCTATGTTCTACCTTGAAATGTCGAGGAACCGGGTACGTCATGTCACCATTCATGATCGCTCTCGAGTGTTCCAGCACCCGTACCATTGTCTGGGGAATCATACTCCCAATATATTTGAGCCTGCAGGGACACACAGGATAATAAACTGCAAATGGGGAGCTACAAGTTAAAAACTTGTTGATGCTTTTCTGCTTCTTGACTCCCGGTACTTGGTATGCTAAGACATTTTTGTTTCCCATACAGGCCTTGCATTTGCCACAGGGATAGAATCCCTTCAGATCCCTGTGTAATGCTCTCAGTGCTGCCTTCTTTAAAAAAACTACTAGTTAAAGAGTCTCTAAAAGACCTAGCTTTTCGAAATGTCAGCAATGGTTGATTGGGAATATCTGTCCCAATCACTGGATCCATTTTAAGAAGGCTCCAATCCCTCCTACAAATGTTCCTAAGTTTATCCGAATCTTGTGTGAAGGTCGTGATCATTCGAAAACCACTGTCCTTATTGACCTTCCTAGCCTTATCCTCCAGGAGATCCCTCCTGGCTATAAGGTTTTGCTCTTTTCAGAGCTCCTTCTAAAATCTGTCCACCATAACCTATGTCTTTGAATCTCTCTATACACTCTCCTGCAAACTTCTGGAAATCTTCCTCCTGGCTATTGTTCCTCCAGATTCGTAATAGTTACCCATAGGGGATACAATTAATTAGTTTAAGAGAATGCCCACTGTGGGCATGCAGGATCGAATTCCCCGCGATGGGTTTCCTATATAGTCTGGTACAGATTTTCTTTTCTACAATTCTCACTTCCAAATCTAGGAAGTTCACCACTTCATCACTGATTTCTGCACAAAATTCTAAATTCCAATTGTTGTTATTAAGAACCTGTACGTATTCTCTAGCTGTTTCTGAGGTTCCCCTCCAGACTAGAAAAAGATCATCAATATACCTATACCAGGCCACTACCCTTTGGGTCCAAATCATATTGCCCCAGACCAGGCCACCTGCTCCTCCCACCATCCCACGAACAAGTTTGCATAGCTGGGGGCGAAGCAGGTACCCATGGCAGTCCCGGACATTTGTTTGAAATACTGGTCTTGGTACAGAAAAATGCTGTCTTTCAAACAGAACTCCAAGAGTTCTGTAATCATAGTGTTATGTTCAGTGAATTTCATAGCGCGTTTTTTAAGAAAGAATTGCACTGCCTCCAGACCATGTTGATGTGCAATGATAGTGATAAAAACAGATATTCCTCCGTCTCAATTGAGATGGAGGAATATCTGTTTTTAAGACGTCTTAACCCTATCACCCCCTGCTTTTACCACCTACCCAAGGGGTATATAAATGCCTTATCTCCTCCGGGGAGACCTATTGTCTCCTCACAGGGAAGTCTCCTTGAGCATATTTCTATCTACATAGATCACTTCCTAGCAAATTTTGTAATAGGTTTAAAGTCCTATATTAAAGATACCTAGGACTTCTTGAAGCATCTATTAAAAATTGAGTGGCAAGAAGGTGACCAAATGGTAGTGATGGATATCACCAGCCTATACACTATCATTGCACATCAACATGGTCTGGAGGCAGTGCAATTCTTTCTTAAAAAACGTGCTATGAAATTCACTGAACATAGCACTTTGATAAGGCTCGCCTGACGATGTTGTTTATAACCATGGAAATATTTGTGGTCCTAAGGGAATCAAGTAATAGACAACTTATTTGGATGTTACATTGATAACAAAGATAATATAAATGTATGTTGTCTATTTGAGAAGTATTGTGGTAATGAATTTGCACATTCCAATATGTCTGACAATTTTGGTTGTAATGCTGTTCTCCATGTCGAGTAAAGCAATAGACATAAAAGATGGCCGTTTCGTGCACGCCGCATCACCATCGAGATAGGCGACTGCCGAAACGCGTCTTGTTACCGTGAGCCCACAATAAAATTGTTTTGGACTCGCCCCCGAGAGTGCTTTTCTTTTTGCCTGTGGAATAGCTTGAAGAGTGGAGCAGTAATATATATTTATTGGGTCCGCTGTCGTCCTTCTGCATGCTACAAGGTTGCGACTTCCAGAGTTATATATATATACATATTCTAATTTCTAACCCACCCACTCTTACACCCATACAGACACTCTAACACCCACTCTGACAACCAAAGACTCTCATACCCATTCATACACCCAGACAGATGCTCTTACACCCACTATGACACACAGACAGACAGTCCCACATCAACTCTGACACCCATACTGACACTCTCACACCCACTCTGATGCCAATACAAACTCTCTCACACTCACTCACACACACACACACATTCTGACACCTACTCAAGCACAGACAGTCATGCACCCTCTCACAGACAGACAGAGAAAGTCATAATTCAATTCACAGACCCATTCAGATTCTCACAGACACACACATATCCACACACAGACCCAGACACACACTTGTCACTTACACACCTACTGTTAGAGTGATGAATCACTCGCATATCCAATAGGACATTCTGTATTGTTACTGATGTGTATTGGGTGAGTGTATTTGGTTTGTGAATCTGCAACAGAGCCGCATGAGATTTCAGGAACTGGAATTGAAAACGAAAAAAACTGTCTTTAATGAAATGGGTGGCACTGAAAAGATCCTTTGTGTTCATGATGTGTAGATGATAACTACACATAATACAGTATGCAGTTTTTGATGTTCTTGAGTAACACCCTTTTGCCTTTCTCTGTCAAGTGAGCACCATTGTTTCTATATATACCCTCCATGTCAAAGCATAACAAGTTGTTGTAGATGGACCCCATATTGTGGTCTCTGAGGAATACAGAAACAGTTTTATTGACATGTTTCCTGGCTTTGCCTATCTGTGAAGAGAATGTGGTTGCCTACTTCCATTTCCACATTTGGGAAATGTTAGGGAAGACCAAGACAGGGTGAGGGAAAACTGCCATTAATTGAGCAAAGTATTGTTCATTAGAATTTCCAGTCCAACCCCGGTAAGTGTGCCTATGTCATGGCCACCAAGTACACAATCAGAAGGTCTGGATGTTGGCAAGCTGCAATGCTTTCAACCAAAGGCAGCAAATGAACCCACTTTAACCCTCTCTGGCCACCCAAGTAATGTCCACATTAGACAAACCCAAGTCCATCTCAATGCCACTCTATCTAACACACTCTGTAGCCTAAAACGCAAAGCTATGACCCACAATCCATACCCTAATCATTCTGAAGGCAAGGAGGAGTAGCAAACAGAAGGCTGGAGCTGAATGGGACAGTTTTCCAAATGAAAGGCGGTTAAAATGGAGGACAGTACATACTAAAAAAATGATTGGATGGGGAAAATATGCAGGTAGCTTAAAGTAGGTATTGATTTTGAGAAAAAAGGAACTAGATCTGTGATTCGCTATAGCAAAATGTTAAAAAATGTTATGCATTTTTGGATATGCTTCTATTTCAAAACAGTCAACCACTTGTGCTATAGCTGAATTTGAAGCTAGAAAGCTGAACGTTTGAGTTACTGGTACAAGAGAGTGTTACACAGGCTATTGTTATTGAAACTGATATAAGGTAATGTGGGGGAAGGGTTCTAAAGAGACTGTACATATAAACATAAAAGTAGAGTGGTTTAGACAGCTTCCTCATTAAAGAGGAGTTATTTTCTAAAGC
Source organism: Lissotriton vulgaris (assembly GCF_964263255.1). Taxonomy (NCBI): domain Eukaryota; kingdom Metazoa; phylum Chordata; class Amphibia; order Caudata; family Salamandridae; genus Lissotriton; species Lissotriton vulgaris. The sequence continues at coordinate 50,859 of NW_028245644.1, forward strand.
AATACTATCTTCTAATATAAAATGTAGACGCAAACCTATAGTAGTAAAATGCAAAATGGCTTAAAGGACTCCAGCATAGATTTGAGAATCCTCCATGAAGTTACACAGGGGCTACGCTGACCTCTGCGGATGATTTGCGGGTTAGTGGGAAAAAAGAAACAAATTGGGCTTCTTCGCAGGAATCATGGAAAGGGCTAAATAAATATTGACCATTAAATGGATCAAGAAAGATTAAAGGAAGCATATGATTTGTTAACTAAAGCAGCATGAGTAAGAGCTAATGGTAATGGGTAGCCATTTTACCTGCTTTTCTACTGAGAAAGAAGGTTGTTTACAGGAGGTTACAACAGGAGAATTCACGTGAAAGCAAATGTTAGCAGATATAGAATTAAAACTGAAAGAACAGCAAAGAGCTTTTACAGGTATGTTATTTAGGTAGTCATATATAAAAGTAAACTTAAATAGAAAATAGAGAATGTATGTAACCTGAAAGAACATGTTTAGCTTGTACACACTATAGTTGAAGGGAATATAGAAGAGTGCTTAGATGTGAACATGGTGAGCAGGAAAGAGGAGTTGGTATGCAAAATGAATAATAATTGTATTGTTCATTTTATTATGCAGGTATAAATTGATGTGTTTCAAATTAGATTAGGGTGCTTGCTTACAGTATGTAATTTAATAGTATGTAATATACATACGCTCACACATTCAACCTAGCTACACTCCTACAAAGCACTTATGTACCATCACACATATAGCCAGAGAGTGACTGCAACACTCACAAACCCATAAGACCATTGATACAGTCATTTACTCACCTGTATGTCTAAGTCTGAGCACTAGTTCACCCTTACAGTCTGGACGGACATCCACAGAATGCCATCTACAGCCAGGAAGAGTTTTATGAGGACTACTTTAACACTCTTGAGATGGGAGAACTGTGATTGTAGCTAACATTAGAATTAAATCCCTTAGGGGTAATGGCTCTGAAAAGGAGAGGAAGGAGTAGAGAAATGACTGGGCGAAGGTTACAGGGGCAAGAGGTAATCCTCCACATTGAGAGAGTTGCCTACTAAATTTGATGAAGGAAGTAGTGCCTCCTTCTAAACCTGGTCCCCTGAGGTACTTGAAGAGAAACAGGTTGGGAGGGCCATGAGACTGCAGCTGGCCCAGGTGGCTTCAAAGGAGAGAGAAAAGCTGAGGTTTATAGAGTCTTGGAGGATAAAGGGTCTTGTTGGCTCATGAAGTGCCTGTCAAGGAAGTGGATGTGAAGGCCAATTAGCTATTAAAGTCTAGCAAAAATGTCCAGTGCAGAAAAAAAAGTACATATACCCAGAGACTTGGTGCCTGACTGTAGGGAGGGGAGTAATATGGACAGGTCGTTTCATGCATGTTAAGTAGCTGTAGAGGTATAGAGTATCTCTGAGGAGGATTGGGGTACTGTCTTTTACAGTCAAATTCCTGGTGAAGGATGGGACGCCCTAGTGGTCATACAGAGGAGAAAGAGGTTGAGGTATACCATTATGAAGGAGACCCTTGTCAGTAAGTATGAATTCACTGCCGGAGAGTGCAGGTTGACATATAGGGGCAGTCAGAAACGATGTCACTATTTCCGGAAGGATTTTGTGGGGTACTCTTGAAGTGTTTGTAAAAAGTACTTTTGTTTTTTAAGAAGATGTCACTGAAAGTTTTAATCTTTTAAAAAAAAGAGAGGTGGGAAGAAAGAGATGGCTTCAGACTGAAAAACATGAAGGTTCAAAGGGAGCTACGAACACAATTAAATTTTTCTGCTGACAGTACTGGGACATGAATGAGAATGGAAATACAGTTCTTCCTGCTTTTGCGGTTTCCCTCAGAATATTTTGAATGGTACATGTAATACACTGTTCTATGAAAGAAAGTATAATCATCTGTGTATGTTCCAAATTTAGGAGCATCTTTTACCCACTACAGCATATGAAAATGTTGCAAATGAAGACCAGCATAGTTTCAAATTGGTGCTTAAACCACCTGCAAGCATTTGCCAAATTCAAAGAGTAAAGTTCTCCTGGTATCTTGAATTTAATGTCTTTAATGTTGCAATTTATTTGAAAATGTTTTGTAAGTTATCCCATACACAGTCTGTACAGCTCAGAGTTACAATCATTATGATAGATTTTTTTCACCACTGTTAATTGACGATTCTTGTATCTGTGCATAATATTTGGTGTTTGAGTATAGAACCTAATAACAGTACAAAAGGGGAAATGCACCCACAGAAGACATTTGTAGGCATAGAAGTATGTGGCATTTCGCACAGTGAAAACACATTGCATTTACATTTTTTAAAGGCAGGCGCTATTATATTTACTTCTTCTGGTGGTGGTTCTCCCACGGATACTGCTCAGGTAGACTGTCCAGCTGCACTTACTCTGTCCTGCATGATTTAGTTGTCACCCCGTTCTCGAATTCTTTTTAAGGGCTTCTACATGGATGGTGTTCCATGTAAATAATAATTTGTAGTACCCCTGGACAACTGCATGCTGCAAGAATTGCAGCACAGATATTTATCTGTGACCTTTTTATCTCTTGACCGCATTGTAAGATGTTTTAAAGCCTCTCTTTGTTTGTGCTTCCTGAAGTGCTTGTGCACAAAAGTGTATTTGAAAATAGTTAAACAAGTTATATACAAGGTGGTGTGCATTCCTCTTCATCCTCAACAGGTTGTGGATGTTCATCTTGGATGGATGATGTAGCTTCTTCCATTGAGTAAAAGCAGAGCACCACTGGGTCTCAATCCTCCATCTAGAGACTTCTCTGGAAAAGTAATTGCTTTTGGGTGTGTTTCTCCATGTGCATGGGTGGGGTTTTAATGTATCCAATCAGAATACAAGGTTTCGGTGTGTTTTCAAGTGAATTCACGAATACTGGTGTTAAATTCACAGATTTGCAAAACTCGTAAAATGGGTCATTCTGATTAAAAAAAGATGTAAGGTTGTTTATATATACATATAAATATGTTCACACAATGTCATTAATGACAATGGAGGGGTGTACATATTTGGAGTAATTTATCAAATTCAGACCTGCAGATTCAGTCTGACCATGTGATCCTGATTAAAAACCATAAAGTGGTAGACTGTCTATGTTTACAGACCCGCGGAGGGACTATGGCGCACAAAAAAATGATTACAAAAAATACATTTTGTTTAATTCCATTAAAAAAACATCATATATGTTATATTAATTACATATGTGATGTTTATGTTATATACTATACTAGCAACCCGTCCCGACGTTCTCCGGGTATGAATTGCTGCCGGCCAGTAGTATATTGTTTTGTAGGATTTCCTTTTGATAGCATTTCTTATCTGTGACAGGCCTGTGAACCACTCCGATTCACAGTGCACTGCTGATGCACTTAAGAGTGCGCGTTCAGTAGTGTGTGAACTCGAGTTTCCCTACTTTATTTTTCCTTGCAATATTATATAGCGCGAACTCGACAACATGGCATAAGCACAATTTACATTATAGAAGAACGCATTCATTTGTGGTAGGCACGGGGAGACAAAGCGATTTGCCTGGAATCACAGGATGTTGAGCTGATGCCGAGATTTGAACGTAGCTCCCCAGCTCTAAAGTTCGTAATTCTAGAACTTGTGGCGGGAGGTGTGTCTAAAAGTGTATGTAGGTGCTGGCCATCAATGAGAGAGACCTGTGCATTTTTCAAATGGGTGGTGAAAAAATATGAGTATGTTGCTGGAGATGTGGGCCACTGTGCCACCAATGTACTTACCGGGGGAGGGTAATCACCCATTATTCCGCAACTTTCTTTCCACATACCATCACTCCGCATACTTTCATTACGAAAGTACCATGACTCCGCAATGCCATTATAACGCATGGCATTACATTTTATATGCTTTTACCACGCATACGTTTACAACAAAATTAGTTGTAAATGCATACATGGTAAAAGCATGTTTTTTTTAATGTTTGGATAAGGTAAGTATGGGTATAGGGGTATATGTTTTGCTGTACTGAGGTATATGTTTTGGGGTGTTTGGGTATTTTGAGGGTTCAGATATAGTTTTGGGTTATGGGGTACAGGGGTATTTTTAGGCTTCAGGGCTAGGTTTGGATTTTGGTGTATAGGGGTATTTTTAGGGTTCATGGGTAGGTTTGGGTTTTGGAGTACAGGGGTATTTTAAGGGTTCAGGGCTAGGTTTGGTTTTGGGGTACAGGGGTATTTTTAGGGTTCAGGGCTAGGTTTGGGTTTTGGGGTACAGGGTTTTTTTTCGGGTTCAGGGGTAGGTTTTGGTTTTGGGGTACAGGGTTATTTTTAGGGTTCAGGGCTAAGTTTGGGTTTTGGGGTACAGGGATATTTTTAGGGTTCAGGGGTAGGTTTGGGTTTTAGGGTTTAGGGGTATTTTAAGGGTTCAGGGCTAGGTTTGGGTTTTGGGGTACAGGGGTATTTTTAGGGTTCAGGGGTAGGTTTGGGTTTTGAGGTACAGGGGTATTTATAGGGTTCAGGGCTAGGTTTGGGTTTTGGGGTACAAGGGTATTTTTAGGGTTTAGGAATAGGTTTGGGTTTTGGGGTACAGGGTATATTTATAGGGTTAAGATGGGTAAGTGTTTAAGGGTGTTGGGGTATTTTAAGGAGTAAGGGTGGGTTATGATTGTGGGGTGCAGGGGTATTTAAAGGGAGCAGGGTGGGATTCATTTTTAGGGTGTAAAGGATAATACAATAAAATAATAAATAAAAATATTATAAATATTGCAATATAAAAGAATAAATGATTTAATTAAATTAAAAAAATGTGTATATATATATATATATATTACTTACTGGCGGTCGCCAGTAGGTAGTTATAGTTAGGATTATTTTCAATGCAAAATCTCAACATTCTATTGTGAATAACTATGGCGCTGGTTGAGGAATCTGCCTGAACATCTCCTCATATTTGCCTCGCGGTGCCCCGGTCCTTCTCTGAAAGTTTGGGGGGGATTTGTCAAGCGGGGGCCGAGATAAAAGGGGGGTTCCAAAACGTGTTTTCCCCATGTTAATTTCCATAGGGCGGTCGACCTCACTTTTAGCAAGAACGGCTGAATTGATTTCCACCAAACTTGGCAAAATTGTAGGGACTGGTAGCCCGATGTGCCTTTGCTATGTCTTAAGATATGTGCTTCAGTGAATTTTGAGTAATTTAGGTTCAAACAAATATATATATCTATGGCCGCGACCGGTACGTGCACCGGGGAGCACTCCGGGCACGCTACGCGACTTGCGCGCGGAAAGCTGATTGGCTCTCGGGTATCTGTAAACATTCTAAACAGTCCGGAGCGGCCACCATCTTGTGTCTCGGTAAGATCGAGACACAAGAGGAGGCAAAAACAAAGGGGAAATGACCATAAGGGGGCAGAGTAGACCCCCCCTGATCCCCTAGGTTTGATGTGGGGGCCATAAAAGGGCCCAGCGGGGCAAAAAAACAAATATTTTTTTCGATTTGCGTGGGAGGAGCGCCAGGTACGCGCACCGGGGAACGTACTGGGGAGCGTACTAGGGGAAAACTCAGTGAAATAGTAAAATAATATTTTAAAGTGCTTAGAGGTAGGGTAGCTCTGAATAGAGTTGTTGTGTTGTGTGGGTGATACAAGTACCAGCATGTATGTACCAATGCAGAGTCTTAAATTCAATGTAGACTGTCTCCTCTGTAGATAATTTGCATGTTGGTATAGAAGTTGTTGTGGTATATGGAATCTATACTATAGTCTGTCAGGAAAGCACAAACAATATGGAGGCAGGAGATGAAAAAGAGATATAAAAAACACATTGGAGATAATATAGTGGGAGAAAGGAAATAACTATGAGCAAAATTACAATGTAACACAAAAAAGTTGCACAGTATAAGTCACACTTTATATTATATTAATTTTGGTACTATTTCATGATTTACATATAAAAAAGAATAATGTCTCGAACAATTTTTAATTATTAAATAAAAATGTATTGCTGTGATTTTTCAAATTTTAAAAGAATTTCCAACATTATATCGTCAGGTATGTCCTCATTTGGATTCGATGATTCCATTTCTTCCACACAATTAAGTAACTCTTGGTCCAGAGACTGATCCAAAAAGTCTAAATCATCAATCTCTTCCTTAGGATTGTTCTCCAGATCAATTTTGAATGAAATATTAAATTTGTTTTGTTCTCCTTCCATTTTCTTGCTGTAAATTGCATACAAAATAAATATATCAGTAGAGATAGGGCACTGTTGGGATTAAGTTCAGACAGGTACTTGTGAGTTTTTAACAGTGAAGTTATCTTTGGTCAGTGTATGGTATGAGGAAGGAAGTAGAAACATAAAAAAGTGTATGTGAAGAAGCCTAGGAAAATTCATAATTATACCAGAGAAGCCTAAGTCAATCCATAATTATAACAGAGAAGCCTATCTCAATCTGTAACTATAACAGAGGGACAGTAAATAACTGTCAGAAAACGTTTTTACAAATGAACTTAAAGTGCCCCTTACAAATTTATAACTTACCTTATAGAAAGGTGATGAAGATAAATGAGAAAATCCTTTAAAGATGTATCTCAGGTAGTTGTAGTCAAAATGGCCGTGTTTCCCTCTCATTTTTCATTTATATTCATGTACATAACCAATCAAATGTCAGGAAAATAAAGTAGAAAATGAAAGTAACATTTTAATTGGTTGTAAATTGTAACACTTCATATGTGTTTTTGTCATGTATTTTACCTCAGGATATTTAGACAGGGCTACAGCCTAAATGGCTCAATGGAATACCACCAAATTTGGGAAAATGGTAGGGACTGCTATGTAGTAGGACCTATTCTATATTCGATGAAAGTGTCTCCAGTGGTTTTTATGTAAATAAACTTCCCACATTTTTTCGGGGAGCGCTTACAAGTGAGCGCACCGGTACGCGCACCTGAAGCGCTACGGGAGTCCGCCAACTTGTGTTTCGGTACAATTGAGACACAAGATGGAGGACAAACAATGTTGGGAATGGGTAGAGGGGGCACGGTAGACAGCCCCTGACCTTCTAGGTTTTCTGAGGGGAGTTTAGGAGGCCCATATAGGCCCCTAAAATTTATATATTTTTTTTAATTTCGCGGGGGGAGCACCCGGTACGCGTACCGAGGAGCGTACTGGGGAGCGTACTTTGGTGAAAAATAGTGAAAAAAGTTAGAGAAAGATAATAATTTTGAGTGATCAGAGGTAGGGTAGCTCTGAAAAGAGCTTTTGGGTTCTGTGGCTGATTTAGGTACCTACAAGTAGGTTCCAATGCACAGTCTTAAATTCAGGAGGAATATTCTATTCCCCTCATCTGAGAAGTGCACACCATCTCCTCTGTAGATATCTTGCATGTTGAAACGCAAGTTATTGTTGTATATTGAACCCATTCCAAAGTCTCTCATGTAAGCAGAAACAGATTTATTCACATGTTTCCGTGCTTTCTCAAATTGTGGACAAAATTGGTTGGACCTGTTCCATTTCTGTCTTTGACATATATTGGAATATACCAAGGCAGTTTGTGGAAAAAGTGCCATCAATTGATCAAAGATGTCCTTTAAAAGCATTTCCAGACATACCCCAGTCAAAGTGCCCAAGTCATTTCCTCCACAGTGCACTATTAAGAGGTCAGGGTTTGGCCGATGCAAAAAGGTTTTCACCAATGGTATCAATTGGTGACATCTCAATCCTCTCTGGCCAATCCATTTCATGTCCACATTTGGTAAATCAAGGTTGTGAACATTTCTGCTAGCTGCATACCTTTGAGCCCAGTGGATGTAGCTATGTCCAATAATCCAGACTGAATACATGGTGAGAGAAGGTTCTGGTGCAGTCAGATGAAATGTGGGAATGAAATGGCAGTTGGAACAGTAGGAGTTTAGAAAAAAATAAATGTGGAGTTTCACTGCCCTTGAATCACAAGCAATGATTGGTGGATTCAGATAGTTGAAAACTAAATGTTAGGGTGCATGGTTGTGTTTTGTGAAAGAAGCAATTTGAATGGTTCAGAAAAAGTCAATTAAAGAAACATTTCATCAGATAAGCTGGTGTATTGAGTGGTCAAACATCCTTGCTTAGTTCATTTGCAGCATTGTAGAAGAAACTTTTGAACCTGAGAGTTCAGTAAGGAGGGAGTTGCTATGGTAACAGATAGAAAGGGCTGAGGGGGGAAGGGTGTTGGTTTGAAAATAGGGAGGGAAGAGTTTTGATTGGTTGAAATGAGGCATATCTGTGTAGAATTAGAGGTTTTCTGTGCCAGTCTTTTTGCTCTGCTAAAGAAAAATTGGTGTGTGTGTCTGACATTGTTCTCTATCTCCCAAAGAATTTGTAAAGGTAAGAAATGATTCATTTAATTTAGATAGAGACTTGTATGCTCTTTGGAGAAGATTTGGAAGCAGATTGTTTTTTTTTAATGTTGTTTTGTATTATGTTTTTAGATAATGCTTGGTTAAAACATTTTACTGCATAGAGGAATTGTATTTTGTGAAATAGTGAAGTTTCAGTAGTTAAATTGAATGCTTGTACATAGGACATGTTTTGTGTTTCTAAAGTGTTATTTAAAAAACGATTTTGGGGTAAATGAATGGGTTTTATATTTTTGAGAAGGAATTATTAGTGTTTGCCTCATTAAATAAATAAATTTGAACCTTTTGAAATGATGTCACCTGCATTACCTCAGATTAGGATGCAGATTGAGTTTCTTTCTGGTTGGTTTCGGTCATGTTTTTGGATAATGCTTGGTAAATATGTTTTGCAGCATAGAGGAATTGAATTATGTAAAATTGAGAAGTTTCTCTAGTGACATGGAATGCTTGTACATAGGACCTGTGCTGTGTTTCTAAAATGTTATTTAAAAACGATTTTGGGGTAAATGAATGCCTTTTATATTTTTGAGAAGGAATTATTAGTGTTTGTCTCATTAAATAAATATATTTGAACCTTTTACAATGATGTCACCTGCATTACCTCAGATTAGGATGCAGATTGAGCTTCTTTCTGGTTGGTTTGTGCCATGTTTTTGGATAATGCTTTCTAAATATGTTTTGCAGCATAGGGGAATTGAATTATGTAAAATTGAGAAGTTTCTCTAGTGACATGGAATGCTTGTACATAGGACCTGTGCTGTGTTTCTAAAATGTTATTTAAAAAACGATTTTGGGGTAAATGAATGCCTTTTATATTTTTGAGAAGGAATTATTAGTGTTTGCCTCATTAAATAAATATATTTGAACCTTTTACAACGATGTCACCTGCATTACCTCAGATTAGGATGCAGATTGACCTTCTTTCTGGTTGGTTTGTGTCATTTTTTTTGATAATGCTTGGTAAATTGGTTTGGCAGCATAGGGGAATTGCATTATGTAAAATTGAGAAGTTTCTCTCATGACATGGAATGCTTGTACATAGGACCTGTGCTGTGTTTCTAAAATGTTATTTAAAAAACGTTTTGGGGGTAAATGAATGCCTTTTATATTTTTGAGAAGGAATTATTAGTGTTTGCCTCATTAAATAAATATATTTGAACCTTTTACAATGATGTCACCTGCATTACCTCAGATTAGGATGCAGATTGAGCTTCTTTTTGGTTGGTTTGTGTCATGTTTTTGTATAATGCTTGGTAAATAGGTTTTGCAGCATGGGGGAATTGCATTATGTAAAATTGAGAAGTTTCTCTAGTGACATGGAATGCTTGTACATAGGACCTGTGCTGTGTTTCTAAAATGTTATTTAAAAAACGATTTTGGGGTAAATGAATGACTTTTATATTTTTAAGAAGGAATTATTAGTGTTAGCCTTTTTAAATAAATATATTTGAACCTTTTACAATGATGTCACCTGCATTACCTCAGATTAGGATGCAGATTGAGCTTCTTTCTGGTTGGTTTGTGCCATGTTTTTGGATAATGCTTGATATCAACATATGCAAGATATAGGAATTGTCTTTTGTGAAATAGTGAGGTTTCAGGAGTGAAATTCTATGCTTTTACATAGGACCTGTGCTGTGTTTCTTAAATGTGATGCGAAAAACGATTTTGGTGCAAATGAATAGTTTTTACTTTTTTGAGAAGGAATAAATAGTGTAGATGAGGTGAGGCCAGTCCAGGGGTGTAGATGAGGTGAGGCCTGTTCAGGGCTGCAGATGAGGTAAAGCCTGTTCAGGGTTGTAGATGAGGTGAGGCTTGTACAGGGGTGCAGAGGAGGTGAGGCCTGTGTTCAAAAGTGTATTGGGACAGAAGTGTGTCTAGGGGTGCAAAGAAAGGTGAGGTCTGTGTCTAAGAATGCAGTGAGGGAGAGGCTTCATGAAGTCCAGTCCACTGCATTCTTAGACACAGGCCTCACCACCTCTGCTCCCCTGGACAGGCCTCATCTCATTTGTGCTTTTGGACAGGCCTCACCTCATCTGCACAATCTGCTTCCTAATCTGAGGAAACACAATTGAAACGTGCATTCATGTACACAGTATTTAAACCTTGTGAATAATGTAAAACCAATTCATGTGCTGTAAAACAATTTTTACATAACATTTTAAAAAGAGAGCACAGGTCATAAATAGAAGCATTTCATTACACTACTAAAACCTCACTTTTAATAAAACAATAACAAAAACAAAAACATGACACAAACCAACAAGAAAGAAGCTCAAATTGCATCCTAATCTGAGGTAATGCAGGTGACATCATTGTAATAGGTTCAAATATATTTATTACATGAGGCAAACGCTAATAATTCCTTCTCACCACATCTGCACCCTGTCACCATTAATTATACCCAATACATTGAGGTCTGTCAAAGGAGGCACAGAGGAGGTAATGCTTGCCCAAGGGTCAGAGGAGGTGAGTCTTGTCTATTGCACTATTGGACAGAGGCCTCACCTCCTTTGCACCCCTGGATAGGCCGCACCTCATCTGCTCAATCTGTTTACTAATCTGAGGAAACACAGGTGGCATGATTGTGAAATGTGCTAATATATTTTTTGAATCATGCAGATACTATCTAATCAACCTTTTTCTTTGTAATATTCTCTTTTTGAGTTACTCCTATTACACCTCTTGTTTGTTTTACACCTTCTCTCCCTCTTTCTGACTTTTTTTCTCTCTTCCTGTTACACCCTCTGTGTGACCTACTTCTTGTAACATCCTCTCTCTGATTTAGTTCCTCTTACACCCTCTCTCAAACTTACTCTCTGTCTCTCCTTTTACAGGCTCTCTCTGTTTTAGTCTCTTTTACAACCTTTTCCCTTCTAACACCCTCTCTCTGTCTTACATCCTCTTTCATCCTCTCTCTGTTTTACACCCATGTACATCCTTTTTCTGACTTACTCCCTTTTTTGACTTACTCCCTCTCCCTATTACATCCTTTTTCTTTCTTACAACATATTATACACTCTCTCTGTCTTCGTCCTTCTCTATGTTTTACTTCCTCTACCTGTTTCTTCTTTGTCTGAGTCTCTCTGTGTCTTTGTGTTACTCCCTGTAGCTGTTTTTCTCTGTCTTACTCCTATTTATATAGTTGCTGTGGAATAAACTTAGATATGTTGTAATTTAGTGTTTATATCGTTTGATTATTGTCATTGCTTTGTGGTTTATAATGTGTTATTTTTTTCTTTACCACAGATTCAAATCAACATTTCAAAAGTAAACAAATATGCCGTCAAGGCAAAGGAGAAGGAAAGCTGCCATATGGAAAAAAACTAAAACTGCAACGGAATTAAATGACTCACCTACAACAAGTACTTCAAAAAACACAAAAAAAGCTCCTGGTAAGACAACTAAGTCTTTTTTTCGGAACATATGTAGAGGAAAAAAATAATGTTAAAGAGAATGTAAATATACCGAAGGAAAGAGCAAATTTGAAGCCCCTCAAAAATGTTAGTACTGGAGCAGGAGAGAAGAGTATGGATAGCAATAGAAGGCAAAATCAATTTAGGGACATTCGTAGACAAATGTTTCGCAATAGGGTAGTTTTAAATTTGTTGAAAAATGTTAAGAAAGGTAAACAGAGAGCTGCTTTTTACAAAAAAAAAGAAAAGTGTAGAGAAGATTGTTGATCAGGCTTTTGAAGTTAAGAAAAAATTATTTATTTTAGTAATCAATAGAATTAGGATACTTAACAAGGCAATTGATGTTTTCAAATCGAACAGTAGATGGAAAAGAATAATTAATCGGACTAATTTTTGTGAAGTATTTTCTGGAGAATGGATGCATATTTCAAGTTCTGAGCCATTTTTTCATGAGGAGAGTTACTTCCAGGAAAATGATTTGGTGCGTGCAGTTGACACCAGTGGTCGAGCATATGAGGTGAAAGACGGTTGTCCGATGGAAAAAGAGAAACTTGTGCCTTGAGATGTAGAAGAGGTGTTAGCTGATGAAGTTTTAGGGAGACGTACTAAGGGTACAGTATACACATGGAAGTGTAGTAGTATTTGTAGTGTGCGACAGGATTCAATCGATTTGCTTTGTAATTTCTTACGTACATATAGTAAGAAAAATGTAAAGCAGAAAATGAAGACTTTGCAAGAGTTAGATCCTTGCAGAGTGAGAGAAAACACAGGTTTGCATGGGCATTCACTGGCTTGTCTTTCTAGAAAAGTATGTCAGAGTGTTTTTCATCATTTTAGGATGTTAGCAGTGCATCATAATAAAGTGAGGAAATTAGTGAGAAGGTTGTAATATGCAAAAAGTCCAGCACTTCAGCTTAAAAAGTTAAACAGTGCTCTTTTGCATGGATCTGAATTAGATGTGAAGAGGATTTGTGAAGAAATTAAGTTTTGTTATTTTGGGGACAAAGAGGACAGTGTAGAAATGAATATAGTAATAGATGGTAATTTGGAAGACAATGTACAGATTTCAAGTATAGAAAAGTTTGACGAGGAAATTACCAAGTTGAAGGTGAAATCAAGTGAAAGGCCTAATTTAACTTGTGTGTGTTGTTGACGGACTCATTATAAGATTCAGACTAGGTTAGTTGATTTATATGCAAAAAGTGAAATGGAAAACAATAGTGAATGGAAGGGTTTTGTAACTTATTTGTTGGTGGAGAATTCTTTTAATTTGAGTTTTGATCAGCGTATTTGTAATTATTGTTTAAAAAAATTAAATGAAAACAGAATGCCTGCTAGAGCTGTTCATAATAATCTTCAGTTGATAGATATTCCTTCTGAATTGATGGATTTAAATACTTATGAATTTATTTTGATTCAATGTGTCCATCCTTTTCAGGCTATTGCTTGCATAGAGCCTAAGATAGGGAAATTGCCTCCTACAGATTTACAGAGAGGATTAAAGGGAAGAGTTGTATATTTGCCTCTAGATGTCAAGAAAAATATTGATACAATTGGTGTAGAAAGAGTAGAAGAGGAACCTCTGGTTATTCTAGTTAATGGGGTTCCGACAAAGAGTAAGAAAATCTGGCAAGATTTAGTGGATGTTAGGAAAGTCAAAAAGGCAACGTTGTATTTGGTCCAAAACAATGAATACTACAAACATGTATATGTTGGAGTAGAGGAAACAGCTACAGAAGAAGACAGTGACTGTTCAGCCGGCCAAATTGAAAAAGTTGATGTGTCTAGAAGTGAAGAAATATATGAACATTATACTGTTCATCCTTTGCATTCCAAAGAAGTAATGGGGAATGCAATTGACTTGTTTCAAATGAAAGCAGCAAAAGGAAGTCCTATTAGTGTATGGGAAGAAAGTTTGGAAGCTTGTTGTTTTCCACAGTTATTTCCAACAGGTTGAGGTGGACGATATGACGATCGACCAGTTCAAATTCCTGCAGCTGAATACCGGACTTTAAGATTATATGCTGAAGATCCAAGGTTTCGTCAATGCATTCTGTATTTGTTTCATCTACTGTATGAAAGTGACTTGTCTGTGCTTTCTTATGCATTTAATCATATACTGAAAAGTGGAGCTAATCTGCAAAATGTTTCGGCGAGGGACTTTATGGAGAAAGTCAATCTGCAAGAAAGTATTTTGGAATCTCAGCTAATCAATCTCATGGCATGTCAGCGAAGAACAAACGAGTATTGGTTCCGTCGTCATGGGGAATTGAAATGTATGCTAAGAAACTTAGGAACTCCTACATGGTTCCTCACTCTTAGCTGTGCTGAGTATGCATGGGATAACTTCAATTTCTACAAGAGGCAAATGGAAACATACAAAATATAGAATTCAAAACACCTGGAGAACTGTGTTCTTTGGATCCAGTGAATGTATGCAGATATTTTAATCATAGATTTGAAGCTATGATGTCTTTTATTACCAACAAAAAAAATCCTCCCCTTGGAAAGGTTTTGGATTTCTTTTGGAGGAAGGAGTATCAAGCGAGAGGTGCTCCTCACATACATATGTTGTTATGGATTAAAGATGCATCCAAATTTGGAACTGATTTGGATGACACAGTGATGAGTTTCATTGAAGAGTATTCAACATGTGCTGTTACGAAAACTACTGAAGAAAATAGTTTAAGGCAACAAGTTTTACGCTTTCAATCCCATCGTTGTGGAAAGTACTGTCGCCGAAAATTTAGAAACAAGGATAAGTTCTACACAAAATGTCGTTTTGCGTTTCCACGACCAGTGATTTCTAAAGGAAGAGTAAATAATTTGATGTGTTCTCTGCGACATACTGTGACGAGGAAATCATTAAAAAAATACATACAATTTAAAAAGAAAGGAAGAGTCCAAGTATATTAACGACTACAACCCAGTAATTTTGTCCATGTGGAATGCTAACATGGATATTCAGTTAGTTGCTGACAACTCTATTGCTGTGGCGATATGTGACGTCTTACATCACAAAGAAAGAAAAGACAGAACTGAAGGAAATGTGGGAGGACATTTCACATGAAAAGAGTATAAGTAAAAAATTATACAGTTTCAGTCTGAAGATGTTGTCGCATCGAGAAATTGGAGCATATGAATGTTCTGATCGGTTATCATCAGCAAGTCTCCATGCCAAATCTAGATCAATCATTTGGGTGAGTCTAGGTCTTGCTGCAACAAGAAATCGAGTATTGAAATCTGTACAAGAAATTGAGTATTTGGCGGAGAAAGAACCAAACAGTACAGATATTTTGAAGACAAACATGTTGGATACATACTATCTAAATACAAGTATTCACCTTGAGAACACTTGTTTGTATGAAGTTCTGCAAAACTATAGTTATAAGAGGAACATCACAAAAGATATCAATAATGGAAAATATGCTGTCATTGGGTATGAAGGATGTCTAGTGAAGCAGAGAAAAGTCCATTTGATTAATCATCGAAAATTGAGTTGAGAATTTTACTATGTAGCTCTTTTGAAACTCTTTAAGCCATGGCGTACAGAAGAGGAACTACTTGGAGATTTTCTCTGTTACGAAGACTCTTTTAATGCAACTAAGGATACCATAGAAAGTCCTGTTTTTCCAAATTATCTGCAAATGTTGAACGAAGAAATAGAGCAAGAAGCCACAATTGCTGAAGAGATTGCAAGAGACAGTTCTCAAGACAGTCAGAGTTCTACTTCATTGAGTCAGGATCCAATAGGAGGACCAATTATCCAAAATGAAGCTGCCACTGTCATGGATGAGGTGGAAAGAGCTATGGAACAAGCTCAAGAGGATGTAGTTAACTTAAAAGATTTGGTAAAGCAATTAAACGTTGAGCAGAAAAAGATATATGACGAAGTCACAGAACAGATTGAACATGGATTCAGACATGAGAAAAAAGAGTGCTCATGTACATCATTTAAGCCTGTCCAACTGTATGTAAGTGGAGAAGCCGGAACAGGAAAAAGTTTTCTGATTAAAGCCATTTCAACTTATCTGCAGAAAAGGACTGAATCACCGCTGTCTTGTGTTGTAACCGCTCCAACTGGACTGGCAGCACATAACATTAAAGGGATTACTCTACATCGTTTACTGATGCTGCCAGTTGAGCATGATAATAAATTGCATTATAACAAGCTATCTGGAGATGCGTGTTCTGAAGTTTCCAGAGTCCTGAAGAAAATGAAACTTCTTATCATTGATGAAGTAAGCATGGTCTCAAATCTAATGCTTGCTTTTGTGCATTTGAGAATGCAAGAAATTCTTAGAACAGAGTATGATGTGTTATTTGGAGGAAAACACATTATTGTTTTTGGAGATCTACTGCAGTTGACTCCAGTAAAAGGACAACCGGTGTTTAAAATGCTCACGCATGAAGATACCAGGAAGTCCCTTGGAAGAATTGGAAACGTTAATATATGGTTAAATTTCAAATATGCAGAACTGCTTCAAAATATGCGACAGGCAAAGGATGAAGATTATAAAAATATTCTACAAGATGTAAGAATCAGAAAAGTAAGTGAGCATGGGAAAGAAGCTTTACATGCTCGATTAATTTCAAATTTGTATCCAAATGAAAACATTCTTCCAGAGAATATTTTTAAGAAAATTACTGAGAAGAAATCTGGGATATGTTTGATGCCAACTCTACAAGAGTGTTACATCTTCAACAACAAAATGGTAAAGTTAGAAAATGAAGAGATTTTAAAACTGGAAGCAATAGATATAATAAAGCATATGGGTGCAACAATTATTTTGTCAGAAAATTTAAAAACAAAATTGGATTCATTAGAGAAGAGTATATCTAAAACAGCTGGTTTTGAAAAGACTCTGAATGTGTGTTTAAATTGTCGTATCATTTTGAGAAGAAATTTAAATGTTGAAAGCGGTCTGGTAAATGGAGCTATGGGTCATGTTGTTGATTTTGTGATTTACAGAAATAGAGATGGAATTGAATTTTTAAAAATTAAATTTGATGGCATTGAGCAAGTACAACAAATCAGTCGTTGTTCTGCTAGATTTTAGCTTGTATAAGACTTATATGTTCGCGGAAAACAGTTTCCTGTTTGTTTGGCATATGCGGTGACAATTCATAAATCTCAAAGTTTAAGTGTAGATAGTGCTTTGGTGAACATTGGAAGTGTTGTGTTTAAAGAGGGTATGGCATATGCGGCATTATCACGAGTCAGAACTTTATCAGGATTGTACTTGATTGAGTGTGATGAGACAAAGATTTGTGCAGATTTAGATTGTGTTAAAGAATACAATAGGTTAAGAAGAGAGTATGCTCTACATTTGCCTCAATATCCTCTGTTTGAAAAACGTGTGGTAGGCCGAAAAAGAAGAAATGAGAATAATTGCAGTGAGGTAGTAGCAAAAATACAAAAAATAGATGAAACTGTAATTGTAAGCAGAAAGAAAAAGGATTCTGTTGAAGATGTTGTTGGATTTCAGTTTGAAAACAGTTCTGGTGTCAACTGCTATGCTAATGTAGTGGGTAATGTTGTTTTTTTTCTTAAAACTTTACAAGAACAGATTGTTGAAAATCGAGATCAAAGATTCTGCGGTTTATTGAATTCTGTGTTTCAGAAATGTAGCAGTGATAGAGCAAAAACAGAAAGTGTTTCAGAAATTAAAAATCTTTTAGACATATGTTCAGGTCAAAAAATGTTCACAAAATATTCAGCAGGATTGTCAGGAATTTCTAATGTACATGTTTGGTGTATTGAAAGATGAAGGTGTAAATGTAGAAAATCTTTTTAGCCTTTCTTATCAATGGCAGCATGACTGCGACAATTGTAGTTTATCAAGTAGTACTAGAATAGACACTGAAAGATTTATATATTTGACTTTACCAGACTGCAAATCAGTGTCTTTTAATAATCTAGTGAAAGCAGCTGATCATAATATGGTGTGTACCCAATGTAAGTGTCCAATGCTGTCCACATTATTTATACAAACTTATGGACAGTATGTAATTTTAATGTTTCAACGATGTAGACCTGATGGAACTAAATTGACAACTTCTATTAAAAATGTTGTGGCTTCTCAGTTATCAATTTCAGGAAGAACCTTTGTAACTGTAGCTATTATTTATCATGACGGTCCTTCAACAACATCAGGACATTATACAGCTTATTTGAAATGTCGAAAAGGTTGGTCTTTCTGTAATGATACTCATTTGACTTTCAAACAACGTTTGCCTTTTGACTTAAAAAATTCTTACCTAGTGTTTTTAGAACCAAAATTTAACTAAAGGTAATTGGCCTATGAAGACGGGAGCAGTTAATAAAAGTTACTCTGCTATTTAAAATTATATTGTGCGTAAAAGTGATGAACATAATATAAAAAATCTAGTTCTTATATAGGTACTGTAAGTGGATCTCATAGTAAGTGATATCAGTATTATAGGAAATGTTGAACATGAGTGATCCAGAGATGGGAATATGAATAGTTAAACATTGTGAAAATGTTGTATGAGCTTTTCTTTGAAAACATCGGGTAAACGGTATTTTCAGAGTTTGAAAATAGACTGATAAATCTGACACTATTTGGCCGTAAGGAATAGTGTTGGAATGAGCAAAGAGTCATAACTTAACACAAGGAGGAAATGAAAAAATTGAGACATATTTCAGATGCTCTAAGAGTTTTTTTTATAGGAAGTCGATGAAATGGATGTTTTAGAGAACAGCAGAGTATGTTCCTACGAAAAGGACCTTCACGAGCTACTATTTGGCCTCAAGGAAAAGTAAGTGAATCAAAGATTAGTGTAAATATGTGATTTGTAAGTTTATATGGTTTTTTTTCCCAGCTGTCATTTGATGAATAGTTTGAACTCACTGTTTATAGTGAAATTCAATATATTCTAAGAATAGCAAAAATAAACTATGTAACATGTTATAGAAGTTATTCTATAGTTTGTTTTGTGTAATTTATATTGTATTCCCATTGTCTCACACTCACTTTCCTTTTTCCACCCTTTTTCAGCTCTCTTTACTCACTCACACTGCCTTTCTCTCACTCTGTTTCATCCCCGTTCCTTTACTCCACTTCTTTCACAACCCCTCAATCCTATTTCAACTGTCTGCATCCCCTCTGTCCTTTGCACCACTTTTCAGCTTTCAGTCTCTCTGCTTTACTTCCCTTTTCCGTCTTTTCCTCCTTTGCTCTTTTACTAATTCCTCTTTACTTACTCATCTCTTTTTTCGTACTCTGTCACTATAACTTACCCATTCTCTCTCACTTATCTTTCTTTGCTTCTTACTTTTATCCTCTTTTTTCGTTTACTACCTCTATGTCCTCAGTCTCTCACTCTCCTTGTGTTATGTTCATTTGTGTTTATCTACCTTCTATCTTTTCTCTTACAACAACTTCACTGTTCCTCTCTCATCATTCTTCACCCCAGTTCTTTTACTCCGGTTCCGTTACTACCCCAAATTTCCTATCTTTCAGTATCCTTCTCTTTAGTTTCATTACCGAATCACATTCTCTCAGTACCATTGCTTTAGTCCTCTTCCCCTCTCTTTCCTTGTTTTGCTCCCTTACTCATTTTCCTTTCCTTACTCACTCTCAGTCATCTTCCATTCCTCTTTCTTGTAAATGAATCCTCAATCAGAATCCTTTCCCTCTCACTCATTCCCCTTTTACTTACTCTTCTTTCTTGATTTAGTTTTGCTAACTCACATTCTTTTCTCTCAACTTGTCTTCCTCTCTGTCACTGAATTTATCTGACTTACTCTTAGTAATTTGCTCTTCTTCTATTTCTTTTTCCCTCTTTTTGTCCTTCTACATTACTTTATTTCCCTTTCTGTATCCTTCACTCTTGCTTTATTTCTTAGTAGACTTTTATGATTTCTAACCTCTTATCCTGTCTCTTTTATTTTAATATATATATTTTACTAATTATAACTTTTTTTCTTCTCTCCTTCACAGAAACAAAGTGTAGGAAAAATATGTAATTAGGTTTACATTATTTATATGGTAAGTATGACTAAAAAAATGTAGTTTGTCATCATCCTTTGCTTTAACCTCACTACTTTTCTCTCACCCTACCTCACCCCAATTTCCTTACTCTGCATCCCTCACTTATTCTTATCCTCCATGTTTACTTCTCTTTTCCTTACTTTCCTACCACATTCAACTGCTTTCAGTCCTCCTGCTCACCCACACTCCCTCACTTTCCTTTCTTTTCTGGTTCACTCAGTCCCTTTCTGTCACTCCTTCCTTTTCTCTCTCTGTCCTTTCTCTCTGTCACTCCCCATGTCTTTGCTTTTCTCAGTTACTTCCTCTAACACCTTTTCTCTGTCTTACTATCTATTACACAGTCCCTTTGTGTTCCTCCCTCTAGCTCTCTTTCTCTTTACACCACTCTTTCTGTCCCCTTTCTTTATGTTCACTTCTTCATTATTTTTTTTTTTTTTTTGGTGCGCTAACGGGACACGCTCCGGTACGCGCACCGGGGCGCGCCGGAATACTGCGCTCTCTGGTGCGCTCACCGGTACACGCACCGGGAGCGCTCCAGGGCAACAAAAAAAAAAGAATATACATAAAAAAAATAGTATAACATAAATATATAATATAGGACTCATTTAAAAAAAATATTACATTACATAGGTATAGAAATTTGCTAATAAAAAACCTTTGAAATTTACTGAAAAAAAACATACCAGTTATAGTTAGGAATTAGCATTTAAAAAACCTATGAAATTCACTGAAAAAACCATAGGTTTCACACAAGTTATAGTTAGCAGGAAGTTTTACTCGCATAAAACCATTGAAATTCCCACGTTATAGTTAGTTGGACTCACTATAACTTGCGCGTGCAATGCACTGCTGATGACGTCACATATTACATCACTCATGACATGGTCAGTGACATCACTCATGACATAAGGGTTGAGTGCGCTACTGAGGCGTAGGCGCATCCCTGCGGGCGGGCACACTTGTATGGTTCTTTGTGCGGGAAGCACAGTTGATTCCACAAACGTTCAATAAAGAATTTCAAATTGTCATATTGTTGTATTTATTTTGAGGTTTTGTACTTTTTTCATGTGAATCATCAATCAATGGATATAGTCGACATGATTACAAAGAATTGGAAGTGCTCCAATGCATTTCGGACTCGAGGAGTCCTTTCTCAAGGAGCGCTGCAACAAAGAACAAAAAATAACTCAAATCAATGAATATGCCAATAATGCAATTAAATCATCCTAAGAGGTTAACATTGGTGCGTGGGTGAATTAACTGCATGCATCCACGTAGATAACAAAACATCAATGGTGTCACAAACAGTATACATGTGTTAAATACACAATCAAGAATGAAATAAATAGAGGCAGTCATAGAAGAAAGTTGATGGAAACGAATCGTGAAGAAGATTAATGGAAGCAGTCGTGGGGGGAAAGGGTGAGGGTTGAGTGTGAAAACGGCATGCTGTCAAAGCGGAGTGGGAGCGGGAAGGGGGTGGGGTGTTTATACAAAATGAAACAACTGCTCGAGCAACTCGAGACTTACGTAGTGAATCTTCGAGTCAATCAATGCGTGGCGCTGTGAAAAAAATAACGGAAAGTCCGTTTAGTGTGGGGGGGTCAGGGAGGGAAATGCAAGGGCAGGCGATCGAAAAAGAGCTTCGAGAAAGAGCTTACTTGGACTACGCGTGGAGCGTTTCAACAGGGTCTGGGTTTGGATTCCGGGGACTTCGCGGAGTAAACGCGGAGTTCCAGGACGAGGTAAAAAGATAATAGAAATCGGTGAGGGACAACGGGGATGGAGGCTGAGAGGTGCGGCCTTCTTTGAATGGTAGACTTGTGTATAACATGAATAGAATCATAGGATGAAAGTGGCAAAAGGTGAAAATAACCAACAGAACTGAGATACAATATATCAAAAAATATACCCAAACGGGTATTGTAAGTAGCAACTTAGTTCAGTCCGGTCGTTAAGACCAAAAGGCTTCTGTGATTGAAGTCTGTACATCCATTTTTTTTTTTTTTTAAATATTCTTTATTGAAAATCACAGGAGATAAGAACACTTGCAAGATACATCTTACACATCTTTACATCCCGGGGATGTCTGTCATGGTTGCGGGGCACAGTATATCACATAGCATTGTATTACGTCATACATCACGCTAGTAGTGTGCTACATACTTCCCACCCATGTTTGCGTGGCAAAGGAGAAAACATAACTATATAAACAGTAAAGAACCAGGGGGAATAGGGAAAAGGGAGGGTGTGGTCACTAATTCTGAGAGTGTGGTGTGTGTGTGTGCTGCATGGAGGGCGCGTCGATGTTCAGGGTGCTCGTGGTTAACATCAGGGCGTAGTTATGGGTGCGGGTCCTGTGTCAGGGAGGGTAGCGGGCTGGCGGGGGGGAGGGCGTCAGGAGCATGGGAAAGTGCTGGGCGGGACAGCGCCCAGTTGGTCGCCATGGAGCGCCGGCTGCCTACGCCGTGTCTATGCTGTCGGGGTGGTCATGCGTGGTTCTGCCGGTGGTGACAGGGTTGTGGCCTATGTGTCTCCCTCTCCACCCTGTGTCTCCTGGTCCCCTCTGGGGGGGGGGTCATGTTGGGGATGCCTCAGCAGTTGGCATTCCTTGTGAAAGGAGCTGAGCGTCGCGTCCCATAGTGCCGCGATCGGGAACTGTCGCCGTCCCGCCGTTTCCTCACTGTGCAGGGTGGTACTTTCTGCCTTCGCCCAATTATCTAGGGAGGTGCTCCAGTGCTCCGTCAGGGGTGGAGTTGCTCGCTTCCAGTGCTTCGTTATCAGCCTTTTGGCTGTGAGAAGGCCGAGGTCCCAGAAGCGAAAGGGTACTTTAGTTTGTTTGGTCCGTCTGTACAGGCCTAAGAGGCCTGCCTCCCAGGTGTGCGGTATTGGCATGGCCGTGCATTTTTCTAAAATCTGTAGCACTGTCTGCCAGTATGTCTGGATCTGCGGGCACTGCCACAGCATGTGTAGCAGGTCTGCTCCAACCAGGGCACATCTAGGGCAGCTAGCCGTAGTGCCCGGGAAGTACTGGTTAATTTTATCAGGTGAAAGGTATGCTCTGTGTAGAATGTAGAATTGAATCAGTTTGAAGCGTGCGTTGCGGGGAATGTTTCTAGGGCCCATGAGTATCATTGCCCACTCCTTGTCCGTCCAGTCCCGTCCCCTGTCAAGTGCCCATTTGGTGCGTAGTGGCTGCAGAGTATTTTGCGTGTGTGTCAGGAGCGCCTGGGTCAGCCAGTGTACAACATGTGTGCCGTTCCCCATGACATGCAGGTGTTGGATCAGTTGATGTGTAGGCAATTCCTCAGCAATGCTCCCCCACCGCTGTGTGTACGCCATGATAATTGAGGCATGCTGTAGGAACTGTCCCGCCGGGAGGCCCGTGTCAGCGGCCAGCGTCTCAAAGGGTATCAAGGTGCCCTCAGCATAAAGGTCCGCCATGGTGTCCACCCCTGTGCGTGTCCAGTGTTCTAATGCCGCCTCCGTGACGATGGAAGCGGTCTTAGGGGTGCCTAGTAGTGGGAGTGCTGGGGCATATGGCTTGGTGTGTTTCGTGAGCCGCAAGCTCCTGGTGTAGCACTGCGCTGCAACCTCTACGTGCGGTTGTGATGATCTCCTCGAGTGAGCCAGGGGGTGGAATAGGGCATGTACTTGTGTGGAGGTCAGCACGTCCGTTGCTGTGGCCGTTTCCTCCAGGTTCTTTCCCGCGAGCCAAGCAGTCACCCACTGTAGCTGCGCAGCTAGGTAGTATAATTCCAAATTCGGTACTGCGAGGCCGCCCTCATCGACCGGCGCATATAATTTCTGAAGGGCTACCCTGGGTCTCCCGATGTTCCATATCAGGCCCCTGAGCATGGATGCCAGGTCCTTGAAAACGCGGGCCCGCACATATATCGGGATGTTGGCGAAATAGTACAGAAGTCTGGGTAGGACGATCATTTTCGTCAATGTTACTCTGCTCGGGACGTTGAGCGGTAGGGTCTTCCAGAAGGCAATTTGGGATCTTATAGATGTGATGGCGCGTGTCAAGTTACCGTCCAGAACATCCGGGGGTGTTCTGTAGATATATATTCCCAGGTACCTAAATGTAGTTGGATGCCATGGCAGCTGTTCGCCGTTGATCCTAATGTCTGGGACCGGAATGTCGGGATTGAAGGAGTACGCCCCAGACTTGGCCCAGTTCACTTTGAGGCCGGACAAGGCCTCGAAGGACCGGAAAATATCTGAGAGTCCTGGTGGTATGTTAGTGAGATCTCTGACATACAAGAGTAGGTCGTCCGCATATAGCGATACAATGTGCACGCCGTCTGCCAGTGGAATGCCCCATTGCGTGCCCCTATTGCGTAATATCTCGGCTAGGGGTTCTATCGCAAGTGAAAAGAGTAATGGGGACAGTGGGCAGCCTTGTCTGGTGCCGCGACAAACCTTGATGGCATCTGAAAGTAGTTTGCCCGTGCGGACTCTCACCACAGGATGTCTGTACAACAGTCCAACCAGTTCAATGTACTCCTCCCCCAACTCGAACTTGCGCAGTACCGACAGCAGGTAGGGCCATTCGACTGAGTCGAATGCCTTCTCCAAGTCTAGAATCAAGCAACCCGACCTTGGCCAATCTCGTGTTGCATAAGTTTGCACCCTGAAGAGTCTTCGTATGTTGTGGGAGGTGCATCTAGTGGGCACGAAGCCGTTTTGATCACTATGGATTAAGGCAGGTACTAGGGCTGCCAGGCGACGGGCAAGAGTCGACGCCAGAATCTTATAGTCCGTGTTTAGCAGCGCTAGGGGCCTGTACGAACCTAAGAGCGATCCCTCTCGTCCCGGCTTTAGTAGGGACACTAAGGTCGCCTCGTTCATGGACAGGGGTAAGGCCGAGTCCTCCACCGCCGCTGCGTATACTCTGAGGAGCTCCGGGATCAGGATAGTTGAGCAGGCTTTGTAATATTCCGCTGGCAGCCCATCGGGGCCGGGGGCCTTGCCGTTCGAGAGGGCAAAGATGGCCTCACGTAGTTCGTCCGCTGCCAGTGGTGACCCAAGGTCGTCCTGTTGGGCGTCTGTTAGGGTCGGCAGTGTTATGTTGTCTAAGTATGCATCTATGGTGGGTTGTGTCGCCTGAAGGCGGGACTCGTAGAGCGCCCTGTAATGTGTCACGAAGGCCTTGTGGATTTTCGACTGGGTGAATACTGTGGGGCCGACTGTGGGTTGTATCGCTGTCACAGGCGTGGTACGCTCCTCTCGCTGTATCAGCCAGGCAGGTAGCTTGCCAGGCTTGTCACCTGTGTGGTGTGTACGGGCTGAGTGGGCCGTGTAGTTAATGTTTTTCAACCTGGCGAGCAATCTGTCATGTTCTGCCCGCATCTCCAGCAAGTCAGCGTGTGCGCCCGCGGCTGCTGCCTGTTCCGCTTGCAGCAAGCGTGATTCTAAGCGTCTAAGGTCAGCTTCCAATTGTCGCCGGGAATGTGCCTGAGTGCCCAAGCATTGCCCCCTGAGGACCACTTTGAAAGCGTCCCATTCTATTTGTGGTGTTGACGCTGTGCCAGTGTTGTCCTCAAAATATTGTGCAGTTTGTGCGTTTATGGAGTCCCGGAATTGGCCGTCTAACAGCAGGTCGGGTTGTAGCCTCCACGTTGGGATCGGGGCCCGTGGTTGTTCCCACAGTAACTCTAACGTGTGCGGGTTGTGATCAGAGTGTGTGCGGCCCATGTAGGTGGTGTCCGTGACATGCGGTAGGATTTCACTGGTGACCATATACCTATCCAGGCGTACATGTAGGGCGTGCGCTCCCGAAAAATATGAATAGACCCTGGAGTGCGGGTGTCGGGTGCGCCATGCGTCGTGGAGGTCCCATTGTGCGGACCAGGCCCGGAGTGTGTTCGTGGTGTTATATGCTTGCGAGTTGGGTTGTGGAGGGTGGGAGCGGTCCAGTGCTAGGTCTAGTGAGCTGTTATAGTCCCCACCGAGTACCCAGGGGACCCCATGCCAGGGGGCCAGTGTGTGCGACAGCTGGGTGAGAAAATCCGACAAGCCTGTGTTGGGCGCATACACTGATGCCAGCACCAGTGGGTTCCCATCCAGCCTTCCGTGGATTACTACGTATCTCCCCCCAGGATCTATGTGTACGTCCAGCGTGGTCCATGGGGTGCCCGGCTTAACCCATACCAGTGTCCCTTTGGCATAAGACGAGAAACCTGTGGCATATAATTGTCCGCGCCACCTGCGGCGTAGCGTGGGTGTCTCAGCGCCGCTGAGGTGTGTTTCCTGCAGAAGGGCGATTTGTATGTGGTGGCGTTTGAGGTATGAGTAAATTTGGTAGCGCCGGGACGGTGTATGCATACCCCTCACATTCCACGTACAAACTTTAAAGGCCGACATTGCATGTACATAATAGCATCTCCCTCCCAGCCGACCACCGCCCCCCCACAGCACCCACACATGTTATCGAGCATACATTCCTGCGAACAATCAGAATATATTGGCACACCACTTCGTTTAAGACCAGTGGGGGAAAAGGGAACATGGCTGAAAGAACAACTAGCCAGCGAACATTGTGAACAGTTAGAATACCAAAAGGTCGGATGCAAAACGTGCTCCCGTCCATACTCTCTAGGAGAGCAACCAACTTGTAAGTCTAAGGGGGTGGTTGTGCTATGCGCACTTAGTCAGTAAGATCTAGTCAGTGATGGCGTTGTGGGAAAAGCCCACTGCCTTCCCGGGAAGAGCGTGCCGGCCTAGACCGCACTGGCACGCAGGGAGCCCCATTCATACATGCAGCATGCATTATACGTTACTTGATCCAGTCGGGCTGCTACTAGGCGAATAGTCTCTGCAGTTGTATCCTGGTCAGGCACCCAGTGTCTGACAGCAGCGTTCCACCCATCAGGGAGGACCCCCGGTGTGTATCCATTGCTAGTCTATCCCTCAGGGTTGAGGGGGTCGCCCCCCGTCAGTTCTGGTAGTGCGTGGCACCGGGGCCATCCTGGTGACGTTGAGCAAATGTTTCCGGGGTTGCCTTGCTCGTTACTCGGTCAGCTGATGTAGTCCACCGTTTGGGGAGTGACATCTGGTCGCCCTTCCGATGTTGGGGAGTCCGGTACGCCATAAAGGGCCTCGTCGTCGCTGGGAGATTCCTGTGTGCCGCCTTCCGCTGCGTCATGCTGCGCTGGGGATCTACTAAGTTCCATCACCAAGCGAAGGGCGTCCTGCTTCTCCTGGCGCGCGGCGTCCGCTGGGGGGGGAGTCCTCGCCTCGGAGTTCGTCCCTGCCCGTGATTTCTGGCGGGGTCGACGTCTTCTCCTATAGCCTCCGGGTTGTCGCCAGGGCGCGGATCCCGAAGTTGTTCTTGGGTCTGTGTCTACTCCACTGTCCAGCCATGATTCTGCTTCCGCTGGGTCCGTAAAAAAATGAGTCCGTTCTCCAGCCACTACCCTCAGTTTTGCGGGGAACAGCAGGGAGTATTGCAAGCCCAGCTGTCTCAGGCGCTTTTTCACTGCCATGAAGTCTTGTCGTTGCCGTTGCACCTGTATAGTGTAGTCCGGGAAGAACATCACCGTTGCATTGTCAATCCGGACCTCATGGAGTTTCCTCGTCTCGCGTAGTATGGAGTCCCTGTCCCGGTAATTCATCACGCGGAGCAGCATGGGCCTCGGGTTGGAGCCCGTCGTCAGGGGCTTAGTAGGGACTCTGTGAGCTCGTTCAATTACGAAGTGCGGGGAGAGAGATCCCTCCGGCAGAATGTCTCGTAGCCACTGTTCCATGTGTTCCTCCGGGGACCTCCCCTCCCATTTCTCCGGAACCCCGACCAGGCGTACGTTATTTCTGCGTGTCCTGCCTTCCGCATCTTCAGCCCTGTCCTCCAAGAATTCCACTCTGTTCAGTAAGTCTTGTATTTGCTTGTGCGACTGGTCAGTCCGGGGTTGAAGCTCCTGTATGGTGCTTTCAAGGGTTGTGGTGCGTTCCGCCAGCTTCTTATGGTCCGCCCGTAGGTGCGTCAGGTCCACGGCCACGCTGTCTATTTTGGCGGCCAGGGAGGTGCGGGTCAGTTGCATGGACTCTTCCAGTCTTTCCATTGCTGCCAGCATTGTATCGAGCTTTGCCGCTGTGTGGTCTGGGTCCGCGCCTTTCCCGGACTTATCCATTTTGCCTTTCGAGATTGCGCCTCCAGCCCCAGTGCGCGTTCTAGGTCCGTTAGACATCTGCGCCACGGTGTCGCTCCTGCGTCAGTGGTGTGTCCCACCTCTTGGGGGCCTGTCGGTGCGTGAACTCACCGAGTGTCAGGGCAGTAGAGTGTCCCTTGGTGTGCACAGTGTGTGTGTGTGCAGACGTTCGCGTCCGTGGCTTCTCGTTGGTGGAATTCCACCTTCGGGGACTGTTGGGCCGATGTCTCACCAGCTGCGGGCGGTGTGGGGTCCAGGCGTGCTTCCCCTCGTTGTGTCTGGGTGCCGCAATGAGCCGTGCGGGCCGTTGCACACTTTCAGCGTGTCGTTGTCCGGCCGCGCACAGGTGCTTATTCCTGTAGCTGGGATGGCGCAGATCACTTCACTGGAGCGAGGTGAAGATCAGCCGTGTCCGCCACCTAACTGTGCGCCTTTTTCCTGCTGAAAACGGTACTGGGCCAGGTCCACCAGTCGTTGTGTGGAGGGGTAGGGTCCCCGGAGGGGTGAGGGGGCGTTTGCAGGCCCCCGCTGCTGGTGAAGCAGGTCTCCCCCGCCTACCTATGGTGCACCCTAGTCCAGCCGGCTCCCTCCAGGTGGTCTTGGGCTGCTGACTGGTCGAGGCACGGGGGCGGGAGGCACCTGCTGCGTGGGTCTGTAGGTCGGGTCAGGGCCAACCCCAGGTCTCGCCAGCGCTCCGCAGTACTTTGTGGTCGCCTTGCGCGTGGGCCGCGAGTTCAGGCCTACCGTTTGTGGCGAAGCCACGGTCTCCCCTGATCGCCGGTCCGGGTTGGGTGCCTCGCGGGCGGCCTCAGCGCCGCAGAAATCCCGGTGTTTTTTTCGGTCACCGATCCGTCCCAGATTTGGCAGAGTGATGGAGAGGGACGTCCCAGTGCGGCGCCGGCGGTTTTCGGCCGGCTGCAAGCGGCGGTTACTCGGGTAAATGCGCCGGGAAGGGGAGCTCGGTGCGGAGCTCTACCCAAAGGCGGCCATTTCCTTTGCGCGCTTAGCCACACCCCTTGAAGTCTGTACATCCATGCTGTCTCCCTTTGTAGGAGGAACTTGTTGTTGTCTTTTCCTTTGATTTTCGGGACAATTTCAAGAACCAGGTACTTCAATTGAGCTACGTTGTGATTAGCTTCATTAAAGTGAGTGGCCACACTGGATTTTATGTTTTTTGTGCGTATGTTTGACTTATGTTCATTCAAACGGATTTTAATTTTACTGCTGGTTTTCCCAACGTAAATTTTTCCCCAAGGACATTTGAGAAGATAAATGAGATTTGAAGAGTCGAAAGTAGCGTCTACCTGCAGTTTGATGTTGAAACCTCTCATGGGGTGATTGATATTGTTGCCTCTGATAATGTTGTTGCAGTTGTTGCCATGGTGACAGGGGCGTGTGCCTGTATGTTTCTCCGGTGCAGTGGTGGTTTTTGACAAGATTTCCTTAATGTTCATTGGACAGGTGTAGGCAAAAATAGGAGGTTCCTTGAAAAGGTCCCCAAAGTCTGGTTCAGATGAAAGGATACTCCAATGTTTTAAGATGATGTTCTTGTAGGATTTACTGGATGTAGAGTACCTAGAAACAAGAGCCATCCTTTGATGGTCAGGCTTTTTTGTGCTCTTAAGAGTTCCCAAACGAGGGATTGTAGAAGTCCTGTTTATGGCCTCTTTGAGTATTTCCTCTGGGTATCCTCTTTTGAGGAATGTTGATGCCATAGATTTGATTTGGTCCGTTCTAGTGTTAGGGTCAGATACTATACGTGTGACTCTTAGCATCTGGCTGAATGGTAAGTGCCTTTTCAAGGAGTTTTGATGGAAACTGCTGTATAGTAGGGCATTGTTTTGGTCCGTGGGTTTGCGGAATAGATCAGTCTCAATACCATGAGGGGTGATTTTTACGAGTACATCCAAGAATGCTATCTCCTGGCGGTTATTGTTCCATGTGAACTCGATTCGATCGTCTTTTGAGTTCAAGTCTGTAAGTGCGAGTTCAAAGTTTTCTCGGGAGTCCTTCCAAATGAAGAACAGGTCATCAATGTAACGTACGTAGAGTTTCAGGTTGTCCGTCCAGTTTTTGTTCATGTGAATATTACTGAGTTTGAAATTGCCCATGTAGATGTTAGCGTATGTGGGAGCAGTGCAATTGCCCATAGCCATTCCGGACATTTGTAGGTACCATTTCTGTTGGAAGGAAAAATAACTATGATATAAGGTAAATATCATGAGTTCCAGGATAAAGGTTTTCAAAGGATCAGTGATATCGGATCGAAGTAAGGCTTGTTCTACAGCGTCAATTCCTCCTTCGTGGGGAATGGAAGTGTATAAGCTTTTCACGTCGGCTGTGCATAAAATCAATTTCTCGTCCTCTTTGATTTGTATGGATGACAGTTTATTTAAGAACTCTGTGGTGTCTTTTATGTAGCTTTCCAAACTCAAGACTATCGGTTGCAGATACCGATCGATGAACTTGCCTGTTGGTTCGTGTATCGATCCTCTGGTGGAGACGATTTGACGAAAAGGAGGGTCCATAAGGTTCTTGTGTATTTTAGGCAACATGGTGATGGAGGGGCTCCTGGGATGTTCTACTATCAAATACCTTTTTGTTCTCTCGTCGATGATGTTGTCCTCTAATGCTTTGTCGATGATTTTAGACAATTCAATTTCATATTCACTGGTGGGATTCCCCTCTAGTGGCAGGTAAATGTTGGAGTCCATGACATGTTCTGTTATTCGCCGATTGTACATTTGTGTGTTGAGGATGACTAAAGCGCCACCCTTGTCCGCTTTGAGGCATTTGATGGAAGGGTTGTTGGCAATCTTCCTTAAGGCATCCATGTCCTTGTTCGTGATGTTTTTGCAGGTTTTCTTCCTGCAGTTAATTTTAGAAATGTCCTGTCTTACCAAGGTCTCGAAGGTGTCAATACTT
The DNA here is from genome assembly GCF_964263255.1 of Lissotriton vulgaris. NCBI lineage: Eukaryota > Metazoa > Chordata > Amphibia > Caudata > Salamandridae > Lissotriton > Lissotriton vulgaris. The sequence goes on from NW_028245644.1 coordinate 81,759, forward strand.
TTATGACTGCTAGGAGGTATAAAGGTACTGGAAGGCCGTAAACCCAAGAGAAGGTCTGGTTTGGTTTCTTTCGGAGGTTCTAAAACTTTCTCAAAGAAGTGTTTCAACCGTAATTTTCTAGTGAGTTTAAAAGTGCTTACTTCTAGCTCAAGTAAATTGGTGTTGCTTGTGGGGATGAATGACATACCCTTTTTAAGGATCTTCTTTTCATAGCTAGTGAGGTTGGTGTCCGAGATGTTGATCACTAGCGATTCTTCCTGGTTTTCTGTTTGGTCTTCGGAGGTTGTTGGGTACTTTTGTTTTCTTTTTCCTGCCCTTTTGCCCCGTCTGGGTCGTCGGTTCTGTCTGGGCCTGCCTCTAAAAAAGGCTCAGCGGTGGTTAAATCGATGTTGTGCGTGGATGGTGTGGATCTTTCACTAGATGGATCGGTGGAGGTCGGTGGTCCTGCTGGTGTTCGTTTAGGTGGACGGCTGGTGTTGTCGCTCCTGGATGACGAGGTGTCGGTGTTAGGATTGAACGGTTTATTCCTTCGGCGTTGGGCGTAGACGTCCGCCCAAGTGTACACCTCCCCTAATTTGTAATCCAAGGTATCCCGGCGAAATTTGCGGATTTTACGCTCGTTGATTTCTTTAGTGTGTCTGTCCAGTTGATTATTGATGTCTTCTAAAGTTGCTGAGAGTTCTTCGGGAGTGATTGATTCCTTCAATTCATTTTCAATGGTGGTGATTTCATGTGTTAGATCAGTTAGAATTCCCTACAATTCCTCAACGATTAATAATATCAGGTCCAGACTGCATTAGTTAAGGATTGCGTTCCATCTTTCCAGAAATGCTTTTGAGTTTTTGCACAAAGACGGTTTCAGGGCGATCCGTAGGCCTCGGGGAATGCGAAGTACTTTATGATACTTAATTAAAGTATTGGCATGAAGTTTTTGGTTTATGCGACGTTTTCACAGGTATAGAAGTTGCTTGATACATTGTTCTTTCGTTCTGTTTGTGGTTGTTTGGGTCAAATCCTCATTGATTAGTGCATAAATCCTCTCTGTTGCTTCTGTATCAAATGCTAAGGTGTCGGCTCGAGCTTCCGTCGATTTTGAGATTTCCTCGTATTGCATTTTGAACGAGAAGATGAGTGCGTGCTGCCTGCCAGGGGGGCAGTAAATGTGAAATCAGAACAGTGGAGTAGGCGCGGCGCACAGCGTTTGTTTGAACAATAGTTAAATTTAGTGCAATTTAGGTAGGTTAAAGGTGCTCCTGCAGGTGACGCAACTGTCCTAATGCGTCCAAATGGCTGAAGGGTTGAGTGCGCTACTGAGGCGTAGGCGCATCCCTGCGGGCGGGCACACTTGTATGGTTCTTTGTGCGGGAAGCACAGTTGATTCCACAAAAGTTCAATAAAGAATTTCAAATTGTCATATTGTTGTATTTATTTTGAGGTTTTGTACTTTTTTCATGTGAATCATCAATCAATGGATATAGTCGACATGATTACAAAGAATTGGAAGTGCTCCAATGCATTTCGGACTCGAGGAGTCCTTTCTCAAGGAGCGCTGCAACAAAGAACAAAAAATAACTCAAATCAATGAATATGCCAATAATGCAATTAAATCATCCTAAGAGGTTAACATTGGTGCGTGGGTGAAATAACGGCATGCATCCACGTAGATAACAAAACATCAATGGTGTCACAAACAGTATACATCTGTTAAATATACAATCAAGAATGAAATAAATAGAGGCAGTCATAGAAGAAAGTTGATGGAAACGAATCGTGAAGAAGATTAATGGAAGCAGTCGTGGGGGGAATGGGTGAGGGTTGAGTGTGAAAACGGCATGCTGTCAAAGCGAAGTGGGAGCGGGAAGGGGGTGGGGTGTTTATACAAAATGAAACAACTGCTCGAGCAACTCGAGACTTACGTAGTGAATCTTCGAGTCAATCAATGCGTGGCGCTGTGAAAAAAATAACGGAAAGTCCGTTTAGTGTGGGGGGGTCAGGGAGGGAAATGCAAGGGCAGGCGATCGAAAAAGAGCTTCGAGAAAGAGCTTACTTGGACTGCGCGTGGAGCGTTTCAACAGGGTCTGGGTTCGGATTCCGGGGACTTTGCGGAGTAAACGCGGAGTTCCAGGACGAGGTAAAAAGATAATAGAAATCGGTGAGGGACAACGGGGATGGAGGCTGAGAGGTGCGGCCATCTTTGAATGGTAGACTTGTGTATAACATGAATAGAATCATAGGATAAAAGTGGCAAAAGGTGAAAATAACCAACAGAACTGAGATACAATATATCAAAAAATATACCCAAACGGGTATTATAAGTAGCAACTTAGTTCAGTCCGGTCGTTAAGACCAAAAGGATTCTGTGATTGAAGTCTGTACATCCATGCTGTCTCCCTTTGTAAGAGGAACTTGTTGTTGTCTTTTCCTTCGATTTTCGGGACAATTTCAAGAACCAAGTACTTCAATTGAGCTACGTTGAGATTAGCTTCATTAAAGTGAGTGGCCATACTGGATTTGATGTTTTTTGTGCGTATGTTTGACTTATGTTCATTTAAACGGATTTTAATTTTCCTGCTGGTTTTCCCAACGTAAATATTTCCGCAAGGACATTTGAGAAGATAAATGAGATTTGAAGAGTCGCAAGTAGCGTCTACCTGCAGTTTGATGTTGAAACCTCTCATGGGGTGATTGATATTGTTGCCTCTGATAATGTTGTTGCAGTTGTTGCAATGGTGACAGGGGCGTGTGCCTGTATGTTTCTCCGGTGCAGTGGTGGTTTTTGCAAGATTTCCTTAATGTTCATTGGACGGGTGTAGGCAAAAATAGGAGGTTCCTTGAAAAGGTCCCCAAAGTCTGGTTCAGATGAAAGGATACGCCAATGTTTTAAGATGATGTTCTTGTAGGATTTACTGGATGTAGAGTACCTAGAAACAAGAGCCATCCTTTGATGGTCAGGCTTTTTTGTGCTCTTAAGAGCTTCCAAACGAGGGATTGTAGAAGTCCTGTTTATGGCCTCTTTGAGTATTTCCTCTGGGTATCCTCTTTTGAGGAATCTTGATGCCATAGATTTGATTTGGTCCGTTCTAGTGTTAGGGTCAGATACTATACGTGTGACTCTTAGCATCTGGCTGAATGGTAAGTGCCTTTTCAAGGAGTCACTATAACTTACCCATTCTCTCTCACTTATCTTTCTTTGCTTCTTACTTTTATCCTCTTTTTTCGTTTACTACCTCTATGTCCTCAGTCTCTCACTCTCCTTGTGTTATGTTCATTTGTGTTTATCTACCTTCTATCTTTTCTCTTACAACAACTTCACTGTTCCTCTCTCATCATTCTTCACCCCAGTTCTTTTACTCCGGTTCCGTTACTACCCCACATTTCCTATCTTTCAGTATCCTTCTCTTTAGTTTCATTATCGAATCACATTCTCTCAGTACCATTGCTTTAGTCCTCTTCCCCTCTCTTTCCTTGTTTTGCTCCCTTACTCATTTTCCTTTCCTTACTCATTGTATTCCACTTCACTCACTCCTTCCCTTAGTCCCTCTGTGTACTTACTTCCTCACTCCTTTTCTCTCAATCCTTCTATATTAACGTCACTCTCTTCATCCCTTCATTCTGTGACTCCCCTTCACTCACTCTCAGTCATCTTCCATTCCTCTTTCTTGTAAATGAATCCTCAATCAGAATCCTTTCCCTCTCACTCATTCCCCTTTTACTTACTCTTCTTTCTTGATTTAGTTTTGCTAACTCACATTCTTTTAGTCTCTTACTTACCTTCACTTCATTTCTCTCAACTTGTCTTCCTCTCGGTCACTGAATTTATCTGACTTACTCTTAGTAATTTGCTCTTCTTCTATTTCTTTTTCCCTCTTTTTGTCCTTCTACATTACTTTATTTCCCTTTCTGTATCCTTCACTCTTGCTTTATTTCTTAGTAGACTTTTATGATTTCTAACCTCTTCACCTGTCTCTTTTATTTTAATATATATATTTTACTAATTATAACTTTTTTCTTCTCTCTTTCACAGAAACAAAGTGTAGAAAAAATATGTAATTAAGTTTACATTATTTATATGGTAAGTATGACTAAAAAAATTTAGTTTGTCATCATCCTTTGCTTTAACCTCACTACTTTTCTCTCACCCTACCTCACCCCTATTTCCTTACTTTGCATCCCTCACTTATTCTTATCCTCCATGTTTACTTCTCTTTTCCTCACTTTCCTACCACATTCAACTTCTTTCAGTCCTCCTGCTCACCCACACTCCCTCACTTTCCTTTCTTTTCTGGTTCACTCAGTCCCTTTCTGTCACTCCTTCCTTTTCTCCATCTGTCCTTTCTCTCTGTCACTCCCCATGTCTTTCCTTTTCTCAGTTACTTCCTCTAACACCTTTTCTCTGTCTTACTATCTATTACACAGTCCCTTTGTGTTCCTCCCTCTAGCTCTCTTTCTCTTTACACCACTCTTTCTGTCCCCTTTCTTTATGTTCACTTCTTCATTATTTTTTTTTTGGTGCGCTAACGGGACACGCTCCGCTACGCGCACTGGGGCGTGCCGGAATACTGCTCTCTCTGGTGCGCTCACCGGTACACGCACCGGGAGCTCTCCAGGGCAACAAAAAAAAAAGAATATACATACAAAAATAGTATTACATAAATACATAATATAGGACTCATTTAAAAAAAATATTACATTACATAGGTATAGAAATTTGCTAATAAAAAACCTTTGAAATTTACTGAAAAAACCATAGGTTTCACACCAGTTATAGTTAGGAATTAGCATTTAAAAAACCTATGAAATTCACTGAAAAAACCATAGGTTTCACACCAGTTATAGTTAGCAGGAAGTTTTACTCGCATAAAACCCTTGAAATTCCCACGTTATAGTTAGTTGGACTCACTATAACTTGCGCGTGCAATGCACTGCTGATGACGTCACATATTACATCACTCATGAAATGGTCAGTGACATCACTCATGACATCACTGATGACACCATCCAGTAAATGTGTGTCTTTTTGAAAAATAATTTTTTTTATATATGTATTGTAAAAGTTGATGGAAGAATACATGTTTAAATAAGTGTCTAAATGGATGTTTTTTTTTTAATAAAAATTGATTACTTAACTGGCTTATTAAGTGTTTCTTAGTGAATACATATATTAGTGAGTAAAGTTTAAATATTTATATATATGTATTAGTGTTTCACTTTGTGTCTAAGTGGCTGCATGGGTTGGTGAGTAGGTAGATGTGTAGGTATATGGGTTATTAGATGTTTTTTTAGTATCAGTATGAGTGTTTGTATGGTTTCGTGGGGGTATTACTTATCACATAGATGCATGAATGACTAACTCTCTCTTTGTATGTGTATTGAAGACAGCATATGTGCAGGACTGTATGGGTGGATGAGTGTGTATATGTGTGTGTTAGTGAGTGAATGACTGTCTCACTAGTGTCTTTATCAGTAACTACATATGTTTTAATCTAGTATATGTAAGTATTGATGTATATAAGTGAGTATATGTGAGAGTGAGATATTGAAAGAGTTCCTGTTTAAATAATTATGTGTTTCTATAAGTGATTGTTTAAGAGAGTAAGTATGTGTAAGTTTCCTTAGAAGTAAGGTGGTAGTGTGTGTATAGCTGTATATGCAAATAAATAGATGTTCAATAGTTTACTTGCATGTGTGAGCATGTGTGAGAGTAACTTTTGGATGACTGTCAGTGTGTAACATGATGTATAGGTGAATCACTACATATGATGAGTGAGTATATGTATGAGTGACTATATGGAACTGTTGGTGAATGAGTGGATGTGTATATAGATGGTGGAATTATTGAATTGGTTGTTGTAACTGGTATTGGTATCTCCATTTTTAAAACAAATGTAACTTATATTTTTCAATATGTGTTTCATGGCTTACATTACAGTGAAAGGAGGTCTGTCACTCTGTCACAAGGATGGTGTCATCAGTGATATCATGAGTGATGTCACTGACCATGTCATGAGTGATGTAATATGTGACGTCATCAGCAGTGCATTGCACGCGCAAGTTATAGTGAGTCCAACTAACTATAACGTGGGAATTTCAATGGTTTTATGCGAGTAAAACTTCCTGCTAACTATAACTGGTGTGAAACCTATGGTTTTTTCAGTGAATATATATATATATATATATATATATATATATATATATATATATATATATATATCAATGCACAAGTTTTTCTCCGTTCTGAGGGGCCACCGACCCTGACAGGGTGGCCTCGGCAATGCAGGAACGAAGCATCCTGCTTCTGACACATCAGAACACACAAAAGAAGCCAAGGCCCAACGTCGAGGAAAGCAGCGCTCTTTATTTAACACAGGGCAGCAACTTTCAATCGCTTCCAGACGCGTTTCAGCGCGTAAGCCTTAATCATTGGGGGATGGGTTACTGCCAAGTGGTCCTAATTAAAAGGTAAAATACCTTTGAACATTTGTAGTCCTTTGATCCTTTAGTACCCATAATGCACCAATGGAGAGAAAATCACGTAAGTTCAGAATGCAGTGCACTTTAGATGTAAATTACTTTTTTGGCTAAATACCCGCACTCTGCATTCCGTGTAATGTCCGCACTCCCCAGATGCCATTGAAATGCGATGCCACCGAAATTCAGTGTCCATAAGAGCCCGGGCCCCCGACGTCATCAAGAGGAGGTGGAATACCCCTCTCGAATCCCTTGTTCGCTTCCTTGCAATTTCAGGTAAATCCTTTCTTTCATCTTAGGCTGAAGCAAGCGGGTCATGTCCCCGAATTTAAACATGCACAAGTTTTTCTCCATTCTGAGGTGCCACCGACCCTGACAGGGCGGCCTCAGCAATGCAGGAACGAAGCATCCTGCTTCTGACACATCAGTACACACAAAAGAAGCCAAGGCCCAACGTCGAGGAAAGCAGAGCTCTTTAATTAACACAGGGCGGCAACTTTCAATCGCTTCCAGGCGCGTTTCAGCTCGTAAGCCTTAATCATTGGGGGATGGGTTACTGCCAAGTGGTCCTAATTAAAAGGTAAAATACCTCGGAACATTTGTAGTCCTTTGATCCTTTAGTACCCATAATGCACCAATGGAGAGAAAATCACGGGTCATGCCCCCGAATTTAAACATGCACAAGTTTTTCTCCCTTCTGAGGGGCCACCGACCCTGACAGGGCGGCCTCAGCAATGCAGGAACGAAGCATCCTGCTTCTGATACATCAGTACACACAAAAGAAGCCATGGCCCAACGTCGAGGAAAGCAGAGCTCTTTATTTAACACAGGGCGGCAACCTTCAATAGCTTCCAGACGCGTTTCAGCTCGTAAGCCTTATAAATAAATACACATATATACAAACATATATTTGATGTTTTAATAAGGTTTTAATAATGTACTTTTACAATGTACATGACTTTACCACACATGCATTTGCATTATAATGGCATGCGTGATAAAGTCATATGCGTTGTAAAAGTTTTAGAAATTATGGGGGCAGATTTATGATGCCCTTGCGCCTCTTTGCGCCGCAATTGCGTCACTTTATTTGACGCAACGGCGGCGCAAACAATGCGCCCTCTTTACAACGTGACGCATCTAGGAGATGTGTCGCGTTGTAAAGCCCTGCGCTATAAGGAGGCGTTCCTGCGCAAAGGGGGGGCCTTCCTGCGCAGGAACGCCTCCTGAAAGTGGCTGAGTGAAATCTATGAGATTTCACTCAGTCACTTTCAGGCCAATGCTGCGTCAAAACCCTGCGCCTGCTTGAAGCAGGCGTAGGTCTTGACGCAGCATTGTGAAGATGGGGCACCCCCGAGCCTTGCTGGGGCTGCGTCGCACTGTGGGTGGCGGAGCTGTGGCGCACTGTGGCGCACATTAACTGGCGCGCCCCCAGCACACGCCCACAGCACAACGCAGACACGCCAAAAAGGGACTACTTTGCTGGCACGGTTCTTTTACCTTTTAAATGTATATGGTGGGCGTCTGCATAGCCTATGTCCTTCTGCTGCAACTGCCCTTTCCAACGCTGTATTGGGTGTTGTGATTGGTGCAGTGGTTCCTGAGATTACCCACCTCAAAGGTTTGGGCTATCTCTTTATCATATTAGTATAGATAAAAAGGATATTTATAAATAATAAGAATGTCTACCGTACAAAAAAACGAAAATAAAAATCTACACTTAGAGTTAAAAGCAAACCCCACAAATAAAACTACAAAAACTAAAGCTTTGATGGACATAATACTTTAGTAATAGAGCATTAAAAAGCTTTGAAATTCACTGAAATTACTGAAGGTTACAGGGACATTATAGTTAGTAAATAGTTTTTATTAAAAGATAATATTTTGGCTCAGATTTCACTAATACAAAGCTAGTGATATTCAGCAGTTACAGTACCTTCACTTATAGGACCTGGGTACCTCTGCTACCTTATAATAGGGACCTATAAGTAAGTAAAGTTTGATCACTTGGGTAAAAGCCAATCAAACATATACTTTAAAGGTTCAATGGTTAACAGACCTCAGTGCACTCTCAAGGTTGAAAAACCAGCAGCATCAGTCAAAATGTTGGGGTTAGTCATACAAAAAAATTAAATCCTTACAACTTGTAAATGTAAATGCTCATATCTAATACTATACCAGGATGCTGCTATATTTCCCTGCGTTTCACAGTACAACATGTTTCACTGTGTAACGCACAACATGCATTTTTGACATTGCAGCGGACGGTGCTTTTAGCACCGTCTGTCATATAGCTACTTTATTTCTATATACTGTGTTAAGTTAGCATGAGCTTATTAAATGTTTAAATG